>NW_011346293.1:44476-92006 GCF_000735185.1 Notothenia coriiceps | reverse complement strand
ACACTGCGCTAGTGGATTGTCAAAGGGGAAGCCTCGTTGCGGGGAAATTATATCAGATGGCTAGTCCGCCCCTGAAAATGTCTATGCAAACGTTATTATTAATAATAAAAAAAAAATTTAAATTATAAAAAAACGTAATCCATTTTTTTTTTATACATTTTTATTTTTTTCATTTTTATTTTGTAATCATCTCGCGACCCCCACTTTGGGAACCCCTGGTCTACAGTACTATGGGTATAGCAGTATGGGTACAGTAATATAGGTCCAGCAGGGCTCGACATTAAGGGCCATCTAGTATTTAGCTCGGGCAATGAAGCCTCACCTGCTGGTTGCCCGATCGGGCAATCTATTATGCCAGTATCATGCAGCTCGCGGATCCAGTAATGAGTGACCCGACAGTAAAACTAAACATATCTATAACTAGTTTAGGTAGTTTGAGAGGTAATTAAAATAGCTACGAGTGATATTCTAACCTGAAGTGTGTGTTTTGTTCCGCTCATCGCTGCATGTGATCATGCAGAGCTGCGTGTCGACTTGTCAGCAGCAGCTGATCTCTCTCTCCCGTCAGATTAGACTTCACTTGCGTTTATGTCCATATCGATCAGATCCAGCTAGTTCTAGCTAATGATATGAATACCTCCTTATTAAAAAGACACCTAAACAATAAGTGTCGCTATGCAACCGGGTGAGGCCACAAAGTATAGCGCAGCATTATGCATTTGTTTACATGCCCACCGGAACCCCGAGGCATTACCAACAGATCAACGCACAATCAACCCATAAGGACATCTCTTTCTCCACATTAAGTGTTAGACATTAGAATTGACTATTCTTGTCTGTCACATACTCTTCTTGTCTGTCACATAAGTGGCGCAACTGAAGCGGTATTGCGCTAAAGGGAAATTATTTTGACCGAAGAGATTTAGATTTGCCGGTTAACGGGAACTCCGACGTCACCATGTTGTGTGCTTCGCGGATGCGCTCGGCTCCTCTCGACTGCTGCTCGGGTCTGCTCGGTCAGCTTCCGGATGAGGAAGCATTCATTCGACCAACTTACAGTAGATAACATTACAATTTTTTTTAACAGGGGCCATAATAGTGTAAATAATGTTTGTTTTGGCAGTTATAACTCAATATAATGTTTTCTACTTTTTTTACATCTGGGAAGGCATTTGCCTTCATCAGATGGAAAGTTACTCTTGACCAACAACTTAAGTATTTCTTATAGCTATGCAGGGCATGCAAGCGAGCAAACAAGAGCAAACAAACAAGTGAAATGAAGAATACAATTGAAATTGTACAATATAATATTGTGGTGGTTCATCTTATAATTCAGTCTAGAGAATGCACCAGACAGCATCTACAGTAAAACCTGGAAAAATCTAAATTTTCTAGGGGGAGGCCCCCCAAACCCTTCGTGCAATTTCGTCCACGCGCATTTTTCAGGGCAATCTCTATTGGGCTCAGGGCCATCTGTAAATTAGCTTCGATGGCCCACAGGACCATCTCCAAAAATCCTTAATGTCATGCACTGAGTGGATATATTTTGTAACCAACTAGCCCTTTAAAGTCAGTAGTTACAAGTTGTTTTCAATATAGCTCTGAGGTGGCCCCTTGAAATGAAGACAGATTAGGTTCTAACAACTTAATCCGTGTCCTCTGACAGGAGTGTTGCTGCACGGAGACGCTGTGTCCACGGTGTCTCTGAACTCTGATCATTAAAGCCAGTGTCAAAGCATATTAATCCAATCTGAAGGCTTCTGAATATTTAGATTGCTATGAACTCTGATGTTCACAAAGGATGATTAGGAGGGAAATCCACCCGGGTATCCCATAAAATCCCTGAAATCCATTAGATACCTTATTATTTAATAACTCTAAAGTCTTCATGGAGCTATTTTTATATCTGCAAAAGCCTTTTTAGGAAGCAGACATTTTATAACTAATTTAAACATCCGACAAAAATTAAATTCATTGAAAAATAATCACAAGTAAACCACGTCAACTGTAAAAATAAACATTGGAGGATGTTTGCTTATTTAGTTTTAAAGTTATAAGCAGTCTCAGGCAATAAACGTTTGTGAACACAGCAACCAAGCACCATCTAATCAACATTCATGCTCTGAATATTTAAATGACTATTAAAAAGTTATAATTAACATCACGTAGAGTAATATTTTGAAATAATTTTTGTGAACATAAATATCAGTGGTAAAAGATAACTAATTACATGTATTAAATTATTGTATTTAAGTATAATTCTGAGGTAACTTAACTTGAGTACTTCCATTTACTGCTAATTGAGCCGCAAGGACAACTTCACAAGTAACCTGACAGTATATAGAGTCATTCAAATAGGCTCCACTTTTACCATCTGCAACATTAAAATGATGAACACATTAATGCAACAAAAAATTATATTGCAATCACATAATCATTTGAAATGGGACATTCTGCATAATGAGTACTTCTACTTTAAGTATATTTTGATGCTTATAATTATGGATTTCAGTGAAATTTAAGTTGTAGTAAGCTATAACTACTTAAGTGTAATATCCAATGCTTTCTCCTCTGCAAACTAAGTCTGCAGCTTGATCATTTCACAGCATTATAACTCTATTAAGTTGAACAATAACTACATTCCTCCCTTACCTGTAACATGTTGTAACTTCTCCACTCGGCTTCAGGCAGGGGTACTTTGTCGTGGAAATCTTATTCTCTGAGCACTCTTCACTGTGAAAGAAAACATTTTAAAGTGAGACATTTTTCTCTAACCTTATGCAAGTTTGTGTGCTGCAAATAATTACCCGTCACTGGCATCCTCCTCTTGGTAGGACCAGAGCAGACCTCCTGAGATGTACATGCAGGTGATGGCGAGCAGAAGAGGACTCCTGTTGTGGTTTAGTATCATCTCATCGGTCCAGACACCTGGGTGCTGCTGACAGTAATCCACACGTGTACTGATTACTCCTCACTGCTACAGCTTCAGGGAGTAGTGGTTAGCAGCGCGCGCGAGACCCTCCCACTCCTCGTGCTGCCGACTGAATGAACTGTCACTACAGCGGCTAGTTTAATTTCCCCAACTCCGTAGCCTACTTTTGACAGGTCATGCCAAGATACCGCAGCGCAGTCAATATGTTCACTACATAGTAAAGGTTTGGAGAAAATAAATACTTATGACTTTTATCTTTGACTACATAACGTGTTAGTCGACAATTTGCAAGTAACACATTGAGACTGCGACTGTTGTTACAGTGTTACGGTAAAACTTGACTGAAAACTGGCTCATAAATTGTCTGCCTGTGTATAACCCTATGGTTTAACCACGTAAATACAAATACATATTTTTTGTAATGCTCCCTTAAGCATATTTTAGCAAAGAAGTTTTCTGAAACATAAACATACCTTTTATGTTCTTTGTTAAACCGGTGAAAGTGACAGGAACGGAGCAGTTACTTTTACCCCATATTTCACCCCACGAGCTCTCTGTGCGTCATGACGTCTGCTCTCTGCTACCACCACGTGGCTGTTACTGAAATAACTCCTCAATAATAAAAATAGATACATATTAAAATAACTACAAGAACAAGTGCAAACCTTCTCTACTATGATAATAATGTGAGAAGTCATGATTTGGATACAACTCTATTCATTCCCGTGTTTCAGTTAAATAAATCTGACTAAAAAAAGTTTCATTTTAACAGTGGCTTTCCCAAAATTGAAATATACTGAGTTCAATTGTGAAAAGTTAAGGATACTATAGATAACGTTGGAGCTTAATCCATAAGAAACGATATCAGGTTAGCTTGGCCGCTTTGGTTTCAAGTATGAATGTTATTTTGTGGCCAAGGGGTTATATTCCATCCAGTGCTGCCCCTGGCCAAATTGGGCCCCTATTGGAAATGTTGTCATTCATTTAAATAGCAAATAGAAAACAATTTGAAACAAGCTAAAATAATAAGACAGGTATACAATTCAAGAGCATCAGCAGGTAAAACTACTAAGCAGTAACTTACATGCTCTGTAAACCCAAACTCACAATACTAACTTGCTCATTATTTAAATCAAGCTTTTTGAAAGGTATACTGTACAAGAAAGATTTTCCCCCAATATGTTGTTGACGATCATTTTGAATTGCCCATGACCTTTGTGTGACCTCTAACAGTAAGCCTGATCTGCAGTGAAAAACTGTTTACTGAATGAAAGGAACAAAATAAAAGAATGAATGACTGAAGGAAAACTTTATTGATATTAAATACATTTGCTTTACAAAAATAGCATGAAAGATGATCAAAAGAACATCAACAAGCATACAGGAAACCATATACTATAAAATAAAACAATCATAAACACACATCATAACAAGCATATATTAGTATATTGATAAAGGCTAATCAGGTGTGTGTTGAAGAAGGTGCCACATGCAGACTCTCTGAACAGAGCTTGTTAGGCAGTTGAATGCTGTGATACATTATGTAAAGCCTTTTAACGTCCACATCCTGGGCATGCAATGTATACCTTCCTCCTGAAGATAAAACTTGCAGAATCCAAAAGTTCTTCAGTTTCTCAGGAATGCAGTATGACATTACAGGGAGTTGGAAAGCAGATAACTGGAGAGCCTGTAAAGGATATCCCAGTGAAACAGGAGAACTGCGGTGTCACTTACAGCCACTATGGTAGCTTTTCAAACTGTGAGGTCATTCAGGTATGATTTACCTTTATTCAGAATATAACACTGGTCAGAATGTCTAATCAGGTGAAACGTAATATCGAATTTCCTCTCACATTAATGGTTTACTTTTTCCATTGAAAAGGGAATTGTACCTCTTACAATATCAATTACCAGAAAAATAGCACCTTGAGCTTGCTTCAAAGGGCCTGCTCAAGCATCAGTGGAAGGGAAAGCAGTGTTTCACCGATCCACCTGCTTCATTACATCAGAGCCTCTTAAGCCTCAGCCACCGTCTGAGGTTGCAGTTCAGTTCCTGGCCACTTGATGGCCCTTTCAACCAAGAGATAGCACCCCTACCTCTTTCGCCACCACCGTCATCATTGCCCACAAAATGGATGACAGCTTTTAGTAATACCAGGGTGCGTCACGACTCTGAGGTGCACATGCTGTGCCATTTTTGTTCCACCTGTTTGATGCCTCAGCAGCCCGAGAGGCAGAGAATGATCATGCCTTCAACAGCACAATTAATGTTGCAGGCTAATACTGTGTCAAAGCTGCAGGGTTAATATCCTCAAAACAATGTCTGGAAACATCCTCTGCCTTATGGATATGAAATAATGGGCATCAATTTCCTGGAAGCAACAAATAATAAAGGAAGCCTTTTTACCCCTTACTGTGTTCATCATGCACTTTGTTGGCTGTTTTAGATAAATTCGTTTTATTATGCTGTCTTAGTTTCTTGGTTTAAGTGGTTAAAGATGGTTTGCTAGGACTGGGAGTGTTGGCATAATTGCTTTAATTGGTCCTTTGTTTTTGTGCATCTGGTTTCCGCATAATGAAGTTTAAGAATATTTCAATCAAACACCATGATCTCACAACATTCTTTTTCTGTTCTCGTTGTTTACCAAACCAGCATTAGTGTTGTTTCCCTGACCTAGAAGGATTCATTAGAGCACATGTGGACTATTTCTTTTTCACTTAACAAAGTCACATCAAGTAAAACTCTTGCCCTATCTACTGCCGTGTTAGGGAAAGCAAATGGACCTGAAATGAGATCAGATGGATGAAAAAGTGATCCAGGGAGAATGGACACAGTTGCTAGAGGTTTGTTGGGAAGAAAAACAAGCCAATAAAACTGTCTGATGGAACTTGGTTGTTTCTTTTGATTAAGGAGCTGTCTTCTGAGATCTCTACAAGAGGTTAAAAAGGTTAAAGGTGGAGCAGAACTATTGCTAACATTGGATGTGATAATTTTGGGGTTGCAGCAGTGGAATATTCACAAATATAGCCCGTTTTATCCTCTTAATGCTCTCTCAACACATGGGGTGACAACGAGAATATTGCAGGGCACGAGCACCCTGTCATAACTCCCCTCTCTCCGTCTTTCTCTCTTTTCACAGTGCAGCACTGCAGTGCCTCTCTGCACATGCCCAGACAGACTGAGAGAGAGCCACAGCAAGTTTGAGCTCACTAGAAATGTTAACAGGCTGCATCACAGACACATTCATGTACTCTTTCAAGCTGTGCATGCATTATAAGCAAAAGTATTGTTTAATGAACCTGACAATGAATTATTCAATGGTAATTTTGAGATGTTAATATGCATCAAGGGTGACACATTTGCTGTAGAATCAAACCTGTGACTTTTTATTTGCAGGGCTTTCCTTTGTGTCAAGGTCACTCTGCCTCCCACATGTTTTTTACAAAAACTGTCATAGGTTGTTGACGCTTTAAAGTCTTACACTTAGTCAACTGTCAACGGGGGGAGCCCCGCTGCGGAGAAACGGTGGACCTCTGTAGTCTGTCAGCAGAACTTCAGATGGCCAGTCCACCCTTGCCGGTACCGAAGTGGGCCGATCGGAGTGGCCCTACCGGCACACTTCGGTACCGGCCCATCGGGATTCGTCCGGATGGCCAGTCCGCCACTGATTACATTGTTCACTCTATTTAAATATCGTTATAATGTATACAATAATACAATACCAAGTTACATTAAACTATTACTAATAAAAAATGAGAATAAATGTAGCTGGTTACCTAATTTTAAAACAGTTTTTTGTTGTTTTTCATTTAGAGTAATCTTGGTGGTTTAATACTCTTTTTTGCTTGTTTGCCATGGCAAAATAATGATTCATTTTGCTTGTTGAAACAGCTATGACAAACCATCCAATCAAGGAGGATACAAAATTGTGATTCAAAATCACTACTCACCAAATGACAAAATCGAAAAGAGAATAGGAGACATTTCATCTAGCTGAAATATTGAACATATAAAAAGGAGACAAATGGTTTGTTGGTAGGTCTGAAAATATAAAGGAAAAACAAGTCGAAGGGAGATCTCTCATACTTGCATTATTTTATGGTTATTTTGCTGCATCCAACATATGAGGGTGGAGCTTATGGGGAAGATAAATCATCCGTAAATTATCTTTAATATCAGATGAACAATAAATAAGACCGCCGTTACATTTGTTTGTTTGTTTGTATGTTTTGTTATTGCCTTACTGTAACTTCAATACTACCTGCTTTATACACACCTATCTCTATTACCCACATCCTTCTTAAGGCTAGATATAACTTACCGATTTCTTTTGCACCTCCATCTGTTTATGTTTGGACTCAGAACTGCTTGATATATGCGCCCTCATGTTCCTACATGTTGTGTTTCTTCACACAGTTTTTCTGCTTTTGTATTTATTCTGTAAATCTTTTACCTTTAAAGCATGCTGTGCTTAAGCTTGAAAAAGCAATAAGTAAAGAAAATGATAATTATTACTGTTCATATTGTTATAATTCAAAGAAAGGTTGACATTTAAAATAAAACATTCAGACATTCTTAAGGGCAATGAAACTGTGTTTGTTTGTGTTTTGGCTGCTGATCCTCCCTCCATAATGACCATGGAGAGATCCCTTCCCAGTGCAATTTCAAAATAAGATGGGTTATACTTGAAATAACCAAACCCATAGACAATGATGTATAACCCAGCTTATAATACAAGGAAAACCTATTATAATACATCATGTAGCTGTTCACATCTTATATTTGTTTTCTTTTTGGGGTTTTACAAAAGTATCATGGGTAGATATTCTACAGCAAGCCAATCAGGAAAGCAGAGCAGAGTAAATGGTGCACAGCCATCATCACTTTGGCTCTCACTCCTCCACTGTTGTGGCAGCAGGTTAATACAGAGATTTATTCCTGTCATCTCAGCGAGAACGATTTTCCCCAACCACATTTCACTGTGACTCTCCCACTCTCTCTCCTCTCTTTCTTCACATGCACCAGCTGCTCAAAGGTTCACTGGTGAGTCACATAAGGTGTAATGTGATGTGTGAGGAAGTCTTGCTCTTCAGCGGCTGTAAACATGCCCATCTACTCACAGCAGTGATCCCGGGTGCTCTACTTATTCATACGAGGTTGGTTTGCCCGCAGCCAAAAGAACATCTTCAATAACAGGTCCCAAAATACATATAAATAAATACAAATAATATTTTTAATATCTATTATAATCCTTCAAGTTCAATCCTGCAGATTTACTGTGGAAATAAAATCTGGACTAAGCCGACAGAAAGCACCCCAGCGTAGATTGCTATACAGAAAAACTAATTGTTATGGTGGGATTGGAATTTCCTTCTGATACAGTGCGTGTCACGTGCCTCCTTGGCAGTGCTGCGATCAATAAATCTGACCTCAGTGCAGTGTCCTTGGGATGGCCACATTTCACTGCCCCTCCCGCCATTATGTCTCTCCCCCTCCTCTCCAGGCGCCACACACACACTGAGACTCACACACACACACACACACACACACACACACACACACACACACACACACACACACACACACACACACACACACACACACACACACACACACACACACACACACACACACACACACACACACACACACACACACACACCACTGCCTCAGAATTCGTCTTTCCTCTCCATCCTCCAAACCGATTCAGATAATCAAAGACCAAGTTAACATGCAGACTAATATTCCACTGTTTTTCTGAATATCATAATATTCTGATTTACATGAACAATATAAAAAAAATCTGAACTGATATTCTGAATAAGGCCTTGTAGACTGACATTTTCAGACACATACTTGTGGGATATGCCAATATTATTCAGGTTTCAGAAGCATTCTTTGAAAATGTATTTCGCACATTAGGAATATATGTCTCAATGAGGGTTTCTACCGCTGTGTAGAGCCTTTTTTTCTGTGTGTTGTACACAAACCAACAAGTTATTTTTGATTGTATGTTGGCATGATGCTGTGAAACTGATCAGGTTTGGATTGCAACATGTTTTTAAACGTGTTATATTTAATGTGTGATGAGGTGTTAAAGTTTATTATATTGGGAAATCAAGTCTGTAGTGGACAGTTGAGATGTAATTTGGATGGAAAGCACGTTGTAATTTATTCTTTAATAGACCCTCGCTCAAGTTTTCTCTGCCTCCAGCGAGAACATAGGGTCTTCCTCAAATGGTTGAAATGAATTAGAGTGGGAGTCAGAACTAAGGTATCTTGTAGAATTAGCTACAGCTACATGATAACAGGAATATTAGTGGAATAAGGCGACTGCCCTCTGTGATAAAGTGTTTGTTGGTAGCAAAAACATTGTTATTAAACTCGATGGCAACGCAGAGAACGCAGACATGGCCGTTTCCATATGAGGATAATATTGCATGTTTAAGCCCTGTGATTGAAATCGGCTCTCAAATCTGATTCGTTCCTCACCATACATCCTTCAACCAAATCTTATGTCAATCAGGCCTGTAGTTTTTTCATAATCCTGCTGAAAAACATAAAAAGTAAACAAACCAAACCAAAACCTCTAAGTCAAAGCAGGAGTTAAGTGGACATTGCTGATTAGATAACCTTCAGTATAATGAATGACAGGACAGTTGGCTTGATGTTCTTTCACATTGGGAATTTGCAGCATATTTCTTGATCTGGATGCACTGAAACATACAGCATTGGAACAGATGGTTAGTCCGTAGGCAACACGTCCAGGAAAAACGGAAATAAAAATGGGATTATTTCTATTCAGACTGCCATTTGCAGTCCGAAAATTAAGGTCTAAAATCACGCGTCAGGATTTCACAAAATATATATTTACACTTGTTTCAAACAGATAATTTTTTTTTTTTGCCAATGATGATGACAAATAAGATATCTTCCTCATATCCTCCTCAAATGTTTCCACCATTTGCCATCTCCAGATAATAGCTTCCCTGGACTGAGGTGATCAGGACTAGCGCAGGCCTGGTTAATACGGCTCATCATCATTTACATTAGTTCTGAAGCATTAGGCAGAATTGGCCCTGGATATCAGTGAATTTATAGGCCGGTTGGGGTAACATGCCCCAGTACACCGAGTCATATTGTGTATAGCTTGGAGGCTATTTTCATACCTATTAGTTTCCTTTCACTGTCACAGGAAAGTAGAATTTTCAGCAGTGACAGTCATCATTGATTTTCCACTGAGCAGCCTTTAACTGAAGATATCCATTCAGGACGTTTTGTGTGAACCGAGCTAACACACGTGTTATTTTAGATGTGTTCACACGGGTGTCAGGTGAGTCCAGGTTGACATGCAAGTACAGTTGAGTGTAGACTCAATGCAGAGGTGCACCTTTCACTGTAACACTGATCACTCCAGGCAACCTGTAAACAAAAGGGTGAGGATATCACCTCGGGATAGATTACTTCCCTGTCTGCCTTTTTCTTATACTGCATTTACTCCTTCATTGTATATTTTACAAATCATATACTGCCGGAGGGGCTGATCGTATCTTTATATTTCTTTGTACATGTGCATCTCCTGATTCACTGTGTGTTGTTAAAGGTCCCATGTCATGCTTTTCCGGTTATTACCCGTCCCCTTGTGTGTTATGAAGGTTTTTCTGCATGTAAACGGTCTGCAGAGTCAAAACCCTCAAAGTACACCCTGTAGCGAGTAAAACTCTAACACAGAAAATACCTCCCCAAAACGCCTCGTTGGAGATACGTCATTGTCCATTTGATTCTTCCGGGTAACTCATGATATCATGCGTTTCCCGGAACCAAATGGACCAATCCGTGGAGCCGTTACGTTAAGCCCCCGCTGATTGGTCCTAATTGACCAATCCACAGACTTCCTCACACACACACTCAGTGCAGGCAGCTCTGCTGATCTCTCCTCCCTGGCTGCATGCTGATAACAGACAGTTGGGATCGCGGCGAAATTCTCTCTGCAGACCCATTCTCACAGCGTTTATCAACCTTTTTCTTAGAGATGCACCGAATATTCGGCCACCGAAAATTATCGGCCGGAAATGGTTAAAAAGGCCCTTTCGGCTTTTGGCCAACTGTTTCTTATTTTTGGTATCGGTCAAGAATTTCCCATTCGGTGCACCCCTACTTTTTCTTACTCAATATCAAGCCACACTTATTGTTTTTACTTCGGCTCTGACTTTGTGTGTGCTCAGGGTGAGTTTGGCTGTGTATCACTAAACAAGGAAACCACACCTCCAAAGAGCTCAGCGCGATTCACAACGTCCCAACCAATCAGAGCACACTGTGCTCACAGGGAGGGTGGGGGCTGGAGCTATTGGAGCTACAACGAGCCGTTAAAGGCAGAGAGTGAAATTCAGTGAATACACGTAGTTTACAGAGATGCTGTATGAGAAACCAAAGTGATTTTGGAAAATTGCACAATATAAATCTATTCTAGTAGACCTCAACAATGGAATTATGATCAGTGGAAATGGCCATGAATTGGGACCTTTGGTACCAAGGAGTGTAATGAGAGTCTGTGTGTTTCAATTTGACCTTTCTTAACTTCTTACTTGTTTGAGGTGCCATAGACCCCATTTCTGTATGTGTCATAATGATTAAAGCAACTTAAAAAGAAAATGTGCTCCTCTGAATAGGAATACATTTCTCCCGTCATATATATTTACATTTATATGTGTAAATTCGTAATAAGTTATTCACAACTAAATAACTCTAGCATGTTATTAGACAGTGATGTTACTTATTTGGGGTAAATACAATTCTCTGTCCTACTTAGAACAGGTAAACCTCCATACTTACTGGGTAGGTTTGGTGCTGGATGATATGTTCTGAAAACCAATTAAACATATAGAGCATAAGGGAATCCATTGTATAAGTTTAAGTTTTACAGCCGGGGTCACTGACACCCCACACATAGTTGTTGTTTCATAATTTATAAGCAATCCTCAAAAAATTATAAAAAGTCATGAACTATAAAGCCGATTAAACAATCTTAGGTTCTATATGTTTATACGTTTTAAGCTGTTTGAAGAGCATGGGGTCTACGAGACATCCAACATTAGTGTTATTCATATCTCACACTGCACTGTAACTTTTATTCATGTGCTTGTGTTATTCATGTTTTATTATCTTGCTTTTAAATGAGTGTTTTAAAATGCCATTTTATAATATGTTTCTGCTGCACTCTTAATGTCTTTCATTTGTGTAAAGCACTTTGAATTGCCTTGTGTTGAAAGGTACTATATAAATAGACTTGCTTTGCCTAAGGAAATTAGTCAGGATCCATCAACATATTATATCGTCCGTAATTTAGGTTTGGCTTTCTGTACATACATATGGTTTATGACTGCAGGCAATTCTACATTACTCTTCATTTCCTGTTTATTTCAATCTGTTTTTAAAATGATAAAGCACTTTATTTTAAATCTAGATTTCATTTTAGGTTTTAATATTGAGGTTCTTTGAGTTTACCCTTGTGCCCATGACATGTTTGTGGGAGAGATGTGTCTAAATCCATCACTGCACTTCTTTTATAGAACGCTTGAAATCCCAGCAGTAACTGGCAGCTCTCATCAATAACACTTCCAAACACCCGATAATATAATTACTGCCAAAACCAAGACAGGCTGCACTTAACAACATCTACTGAATCAGATTTTTCCTCATCAGATATTCGTCTACTTGATCAACATTATTCACTCTTCTCATTTGGCGTAACGAAACACTCTTCAGATGCAGACTGCTGTGCGACTGACCAGTCCGAGAGCTCATTAGATTGTATTTTCTGAAATCTGCTGGCCAAGGTGTCAATCATAGACCACAGCCAGCAAGCTTATTTGATTGAATTACCCTTCAGAAATGTCACTTATTGGTTAGTCATACATTTTAAATGTCAGAATGGTGGCAACAGTTGGGAGAGAAGGAATTAGAAAGTCAATCTGACTGCGTAGGTGTTGGCTACAGCTCTAAATTATGATTGGCCTCACACTGTGTGTTTAGGTCCAGCTGTGCCACAGTCTTTGGGATCTATACAAAATCTGCTCACTTTGAGTACGAGCATAGCCACCTTTTTACCATCAAATACAAATGTAGGCTATGTTTTGTATGCTGCAACAAATAGCTTAATTCAGTTTTGATGAAGCACACGCACACACACACACACACACACACACACACACACACACACACACACACACACACACACACACACACACACACACACACACACACACACACACACACCTTTGGGATGCACATATCTGGCGGTTTTGGCGCAGTGGTTAGAGCGCTGATCATCAGATCAAGGGGCGTTGGTGAAACCCGCCTCGGCCGCCACTGCGTCGGGCCGTTGTGTCCTTGGGCAACCCTTTACCTGCATTTGCTCCTGTGGGTAATGTTCACAGTAATGACATTTACATGTCTAATATGTGTAATTGTAAAGCGCTTTGAGCACCTGTAAAAGCGCTCTAAATAAAAAATGTAATGCATTATTATTATTATATCTATCCTTTAGGATATCTTAACTGTAAATAATCTCTGGAATCTACTAGAATTGTTGTCAATTCACAGCAAACTGACCATCATCAGTGATTATATGTGGCCCTAATGCAGCTTTACAATCCCTGTCACACAAAGAGGAGAAACAGAATGAAAACAACAGGAAAACTTGCTTCAACTCACAAATGTATTTTGTTGAAATTCCTTCCCTCCCTATCTTGTGTTTATTCATTATTTGCGAACACTTTTTGTTATGTGAATGCATCAAATGATTCCCTTCGATTTAAACTCTGATCAACAAGCTTTCTGTTTTACCATGTTGTTGATTCCTAATCAAGACAGCCAGGAAACAGGCAAGAATACCTCAAGGAATAAAGCTTTGAACCTGAACAACAACGCCCATTATAAAATAATGACAAGCGAGTGCCAGAACATCAAAGTTGACTCGCTACATTTCCTGTTGCAATGTCAATGAGGTCCCCTGGCCAAGGAGCGTGTAGTCTACTGCATTCACAAGTTGGAATCAATTTGTGAAAAAGTCTTCTGTCGTTTATGGAAAACCCTGGAATCAGCTTTTCTCTGCTTTTGGGGACAAGTTTGTTACTGCATATCCCTATGATTGGAAAGAGTTATATGGGGACAAATGCCTCCGTCAGCTGGTTGGGGTCCTGACCCCAGGTAGCGGACCTTTTACATACAATATATGTTAAATTGTAGTATAACCTCATATGGGGCTAATCTTCACAATGCACATTTTAATGTAATTTAAAGTTCTTAATCCAATTTCAATTATTTTATTCATTTAAATATTGCATTTCTTCCTCGGAAACCAATAGTCCACTTGCTGTGTTGAGATCGAACTGTGTATAAAGCAACCATAAAATACCATAACTGAACAATCACAATGGATTATTCCACAAAGATGTGTGATAAAATGATTTGGCTAAAATAACAACTACTTTCAAATGAATTAGCTGCATTAGAGTTAGGGCCCACCTCTCATCAACTAATACTTTGTTACAACAACTTGAGCATAATGACAAAGAGCAATATTCTTACTCTCAGAGCAGGAAGAGTGCAAAGTGACCTGGATCTGCACATTGTCAGAGTTTCACCCCACGGCATTGTATACAATTACTGACAATAGTTCTTCCTCCGCTCATGCGTTGCTTTACACTCCAACTGCTCTTGTACAAATGACTGGCCACAAAAGTAATAATTGCCTTCTAACTCGGATGTGTAGTGATGCATTGTGGTCCTGAGGAGACGTGAGTGACACCATTAATAACAGCGTGACACATGGTTAACTAACTGGCTGCTTACTTGATGTGCATAAACAACATTCAGAAAGCATTTTCACACAAACACATGGCTCTCCATGGATACTTGTTTAGTGCAAAACATGCTGTTTCTGCCTCTCTACTGCATGAGCGCCTTTAAAAAGTGCCAGTGTTAAATAGGCAGTAATTATATATGCATTGACTGTATGCATCACATATCAAACTCATACCGTATATTGTTCAGACCACTTGAAGCCCTGAAGCATTTTAATTATGCATTAAACAGTAACTTTCAGGTCAATGCGGAGAGACGGTGGCGGTAAATTCATCATCAATATGGATAAGTCTCGTCATTGGAGTCTCTGCATCTTCGCTCCCTCGCTCTCACCTCAGCCACATGGTCATCTCGCTCACTGTACACACACACACATTACTGGTAGGGCGAGATTGCATAACACTGACGCTCACATCTGCTGCTTTATCATTTATTAATGCATCTATCAGTGGCGTAATTTGCTGTGCTCTGTGGTCAGTAATAATTCAGGTGATATGCTGAGATGGACCAGGAAATGGACCTAACTGAATGTCTGAGCTAGTTAAGTACAGGGTTTTCTTTCCTTTACTGTATATGCATCAAACGAGGTTTAACAACCCAAAGGCTCAAGCAAGATGAATGAGCAATTGAAAACAAATAAGAGGTCACACAAAAACAAAAACAAAGAATACAAGTTTTGACTTATCTAATTTTGTAATGATTTTTTTGCAGTCTGTTGTTCGTTCAGTCATGTTTAACTTTTATTTTGGCTTTGTAAGCTGTAGGTAAAATTAGATGCTTAATTATATTGGGAACAATCCGGGTCAAATAAAGTATAAATAAAATAAAATCAATCTATAAAGTTCATCTTTTTACCTCACAGACAGTAAACAGGACATCGCCACAGAGACATGACGGTCTGTCGGTCAACCTGAGGACCATTATCTCAGGAAATATATGAATTGATTTTAGTACCTGCACCTTTCCTTAAGCTAATTCAATTACAGGTGAGCTAGGCTCAAGGACACAGGATGGTGATGAAATTCGTTACATGATAGAGAGGAGAGGAGGGGGGGGGAGAAATCAAAAGAAGGAGCACATTCCAAGGAATGCCTGAACATGCATTATTCTCAGTGTTTCAGGTTATTTGATAAAACAAGATAAGATAAATAATAGGAGTGCAAAAATAAAGCTTTGCAAAAGGATTTCGCACAAACTGTAGAGCTGCAACTTGATTTAGATTGAGCCAATGGTAGAGACTGTTGCACTAAATCAGCCACTAGGAGATAGATGCATGAATGACTTTCACCAGGTCAGCACAAAAACTCCTTTCATCTGTTCGTCAGAATTTAATTTGGCATCATAAGTTGACTTATGGCGGGGATGGACTGAGGGCACATTCTCTCTTCATGGTACTACGGATGACTGATGTCGGAAGTACGAGAGTTTATGGTCCAGAGCATCCAGCCTGGGGGGTTTATCTCAGTACGGATTTTTTATAGAAACTGTTCTCTTGATTCATTATACATAAAAAGAAAGAAACCATTTTTATAATACAAATTGTATATTTCTTGACATTCTAGAGTATAGTCATGCATGACTTTTTCAACCAAGACCTTTGCCAAATAATAGAATACTAATAGTTGTCTTAAAAGGGAACTCGACCAATTTCACACATAAGATTAGACTAGACACGTTATGGTCACTTTACTGCTGTGCTAAACAAAATGTTTTTATAGCACTTCTGATATTACAAAAAAGGTATTAGCAGACGAGCAGTGTGGAAAGTGCTGTTACACATAACAACAACAAAAACATCTGAAGTGGTGTGAGAAAAGCGTTAACAAAAAGAAGCCCTATGAACATATGGAATTTTAGTTTATTTATTGGGGGGAAATGGTACATGTGTGCATTTGTGTTAAAGTATGTAGTGCATGGATTTGGGGTAGGAGTTCAGGTTATATTCAACAATTGTGTTGGTTTGTCAAAGAAGCGTTTTTGTTTTGTTTTATGTGTGTATGAATTGTCCTTGCTTGAACCGGTGGTGTTCAGGGTGAGTTAGGTCAAGGAAGATGTTGAAGGCTCTGCTCTGATATCAGGCCTGATAGAAAGAGTCTGTTTACAGGTCATTTGGGAGAACAAGCCTCCTGCGAGTCCAGAGGAGGCTGCACAAATTTGGTGGACAGCAGAATATCACTATGAATTATAAGTACAAAGTGAACAGTGGAAATTATTTAGTTTTAGTTATAGACTGTCGGATTCAGGTTCTGGTTTGCCTCTTTGTTTATTGTTGTATCAATGGCCTGGTATGACATCTGTCTGGATTACATATTATTTTAAATTAAATAAAAGATACCCTGTGTTGGGTGCTTCAAATATTATGCCGACAGTGTTCAGCGTGACTGAACAGTCCTCAGAAACTTCCAAACAGAGCATTTAAGTGCTGAGACGAAACAAGCCAGAGGAGCATCTCCAGCCTGACAACTTAAGTGGAGCTGTGTTCTGACCTGCTCATGTCTCGTCTGAATTTGTGCAGTGCCATTACAAACCGAAAAGTCTATTTAAACTCAATCTCTGCTGCTGTCGCTTCCTGTGCAATCACACTGCAACAGCTTGCTGCCGTCCACCTGTGGATGCATCCCCAGTCACTTACTTCTGATTTCGGCATGCTTTGTTAGCAGGGAGATTGAGCCTGATGCCCAAATTAACTCTGCATTTACATATGTTCTAATTAAGACACAACAACACAAGGTTTCCAGCTAATATGCAACTCAAAGCAAAATCAGGGAAAGGAGCAGAAGACATGATTAAACGTACCTATGTCAGGGTTCCTATAGCTAAAGGCGGAATACATGCAAGTCTTTTAAAAAAAGCTTATAGTTAGGGCTGATTATATTCAGCCCCTAGTTTTGTTGCTATAGGCTTAGACTGTCGGGGGACATCTTACTTCTTCCTTCTCTCTGTCTGTACCTGTGTACTCATGTTCCGAATAACCCAGCTTCCCCAAATTTCTTTTTGGTGTCGGTCTACGCCGGGATCCTGAGTCGTGGCGGTGGCTATTGCTGTGGTCCTGAGTCCTGGATCCTGAGTCGTGGCGGTGCATATTGCTGTGGTCCTGAGTCCTGGATCCTGAGTCCTGCATCCTGAGTCCTGGATTTCAAGTTGTGGCTGAACCTGTCACTGTGGTCCGGCCTGATTCTCACCATAGTACTACTTCCCTGATGGCTCCCACAGGATTGTTGTCATCTTCTTATTATAGAGACATGCATTTCCAAACATTCGGTCTNGATGACCGAATCATCGGCATACATTTGCACATTCAACTCAGGACATACATTATGTTGTAAATGTATTATCTTTTCGATTTCCACACGGCATCTATTGCACGTCTGTCCGTCCTGGGAGAGGGATCCCTCCTCTGATGCTCTCCCTGAAGTTTTTCCTTGTACGATGTGAGGGTCTAAGGACAGAGGGTGTCATATTGTGATATTGATATTCTGTACAAATTGTGAATCCACTGAGACAAATGTAACATTTGTGATATTGGGCTATATAAATAAACATTGATTGAAAGCTCTTTTTATGCCACTTGAAATGAAATTTGGAACCAATTTTAGACACGCAATTTCCGTTGCCCAGATCTGTCAATCAAGTGATTTTAGGATTAATACGTTATATAATTGATGCTGGTGATTGTCTCTATATAAGTGGCTATTATAAGGATGATTTAAAAATAAACTGTGAAAAGTTACTCAAAACTACTTGATCTTTAGTGATTTATTGTTGGAATGACATGGATAAGAGGCATTATAAACACTGAGCGACACTGAGTCACCTGACTGAAACAGTTCACTCATGCTCTGTCTGAGATACAATACAAAACTAAAACGGGTCCAATTATGCCTTGTCATAACACTTTCCTGTTCTAAAAGTACTTGCCTATTCTCTCCAATATTAAGATGACACAAACAAAATGCATGTTTTTCTGTCCCTTGAGATGAGACAATCGTTTGTTGAGCAATGTGCAAAGTGTGTCACAACAGAACATGTAACACAGATGCTGGACTAGCCTCACAGGTAATGTCAGTATCATCTGTAGTCCTACATTTCATGATGAAGCGGCCTATTTTCAGACAAATCAGAGTGTACTGTCACAAAGAAATTGGGTGGATGACTCAACCACAGCTTGTGTATCTTAAATTATCTCTAAAAGCATCTTGATGGCGCAAAAACAAGTATTTATGTAATGCAACTTTAATCTGTTGCATCATTTCAATTTTTATATAAATATTTTTGACTCCCTCACTGTAGACCTCAGAGTTAGTTAAATGACATTCTCTCCTGCAGCTGCTCCCCACAGGGATGTGTCACTACTCTCTATTCCGCAGATATTTGCAAAATGGCAGGCAATTTCTTGGACTCGTCAATGAGTAGGTGTTGGTCTGCGTTCCAAAAAATGAGTCAATAAAAGGATTTTGATCAGTGACATTTTAAAGTGAAGTGGTGATCACTGGCCAAGACACGGGTATTGACTGAACACAAGAATCACTTCCGCCTCCTCAGACTATTGTTACAGTATATATATTGACTGAAGTGATTGAGCCTCGTTGTAATCACTGACTGAGTATGCAACGGCAACAAACACTGTGTTTTCTGAATAGGTCAAGTAATTGTTTGTTTATTATTTTTACGGATCCATCATAGATCAATCCTGACCTTATCACCGATTTCTCGGTATGGAAATTCAGAAGAATCCGTGGTGTTAAGAGATTTTTAGGCGGCTAATAAAACAGCAAGCTAAATAGCATCAGAGCAAACCCATACATTCCTCTCTTTTAGGAATTGAACATCCCCTCCTAGAGATTACGGTCACATGAAATTAGGCACCATTTATCCCATGTGCAATACACACTCTGATACTCCATAACCTGCCTCTTTGGTTGTTTATATTCTCTTAGAGTTGTATTGTGCTTGTGATGTATTTTAGGCAGCAGAAAGACTTTCCTCTTGCAGGAGATAGAAGGCCTGAACTCAACACTTGTTATAAGCACCACTTGCTACGACAGAGAATCAACAAAGAGGGGAAGACAGTGATTGTCATTGATTGAAGTGGCGCGGTTTGAAATGTGCACTATCCACACAGAGGTCAGTCCTCTATAAAGTCACCTCAGAGCTTTATCTGGATTTCTTCCTTACAAAAACAAACAACTAACTGAGCACTATGTAAATGCTGGCTTCAGTTAAAGCAGAAATTGGATGAGAGAAAACAAAATATGATGAACAATAGAATACTCTCTGTCTACAGAACATAAGAATTAACATCCATGAATGACTCACTTGTCTAATAATAATCATTGATTTTTCCTATGAGGTCATTTTGTTCACATCATCTGAGGTTTGGCCGGTTCGATATGTCAAATAACCAAACAGTTTCCTTTTCATCAATAAAACCTCTGGGAGTCTACATCAGAGTCAGAAGCAAACAACTGATCCAGAAATAGCTTTTCTCCAACGTCAGGATGACAAACAGAAAGTTTCCAGTGAAACATCTGAGCACAGAATACATGCATACACACACTCACAATGAGAAAGAGAGAAAGACAGACAGAGAGCCGGCTCACCTGGCCTCTTTGTTATGCAAATCAATTGAATCAATATGACAAATGAACTGTAAAGGGGAAAAAAATCAATGCTTTGTCATCCCCACCAGCATTCACCCTCAACCATCGGTCTTATCACCACTCCCAGACACGGGCGAGCACCTGATTAATGGCTGCCACGCGTCAGCTACGTAAATCGTCACGGCATGCTCGGTTGCATACGAATGGACAGGGTGTGAGTTAGAGGATGACTATACACGGAAACGAGGGCTCTGGGCTCACACTTCTGAATCTAAAGGAGCTCTGAAGCACCAACACATGAATAAGCTGCCTTTCTACTTCACATATTTACTACTGAATAATCTTAACATTGAAATGGTTGATTCCTGATACAAAAAAAATATATACTGAATTATGTGTTTGGCTAAACAAAACACTTCACAAAAAGTCTAAAAGGGTTACAGGCATGATAGCAGATAAGGTACTGCAGTGGTTTGAACTAAATGCTAATTTTAGCTTGCTAACATACTCACAATGAAAGTGTTAACAAGCTGATGTTAAGCAGATATTTAATTAATGTTAATCAACCTAATTGCATGTGTAAAATTGCTAACTAGCAGTAAAAAAACCTAAAGTTAGTTTTGCAGGTTACATCATAAACAGTAATGAAAATTCAAATATGATCTAATGATGGTGTCAGATAGAATTTAAGGGGATACCTGAAGTCATTACAGGGGGAGAAGGTCTGTAACACCTGGGAAACATTTTAAAGATGGTGGCGCTAGAGGAAAAGTCCCAAGGTCACCAAAGTAATTAGGATACAATGTTTGGGGATCATGAATGTCGGTTCAGAGTAATCTATCTAATACGTGTAGAGATATTGCATAGATTGCATGATGCCAACAACCTGTCACAGCCCTCTTGAGATTACATATAGGTCGTATACATGTATGATCATATTATGCTGCAGCTTAATGTATTAGTTAATGCACCTATGGGGTCATAATTGTTCAACCTTGCTGATGTGGCTTGACTGACTGCATAACAGCCACATGGTCAGTCAGCACGCCCATTATTACTTCAGGCAGACACGGGAATCCATTTGATAACCGCAAAGCTTCTGTCAGAGCAGCGGGGTCAGGTCGTGCGACATGAGGGCTGTCAGGTCACGCAGATGGCTTTTTTTTTTTTTTCTTGAAAGTTTTCTCTAGTTTGGCTGCATTGCTCAAAAATGAAATGATACTCTTAAGAACACAACTTGTTTTATGTTTAGTACTTGCTTGAAAATTGTCCATTTGATTTGGGCAGTCAGACAGCTCATGAATTCATAACATGCTGCTTAGGGACTGGTAAAAAAAGACTTTAGTATTTTCATAGGCTTTCTCAGGAATTGTTGCACTAATCTGCAACAATCTCACTAGAGCCACTAGAACCTACAGATATCTACGACTGATGGCAGAAAGAGAAGGATTCACAAAGTCTCTACTGGTCCAACCTTAATGCCAGATTATATAAGGATTGCATAAAACATCCGTCATGTATGGAGCTGAGTAAACGGCACAATATGACTTACGGATGCCAAAGATGGTAAAAAGAATCTTTTGACCTTGGAGATGGAGAGAGAGTTCCAGATGTGACGACACACGGCAACAACAATTAAAAAGGAGTTAGTGTATACATTGCAATTAACATTTCTGATTAAAAAAAGAATGCTACAATTAGGGATTTCGATATGCATTTCGATAACTTTCATACTTTTAAATGCATGTAACATATGTAACATTAAGCTGCCTGTGGCTCTTTTTCTGGACTAATAAAGGTATTCTGATTCTGATTATAAAACTAGTATTTTGGGAATTTCTAGTTGGAAAAGGAAAATGTACATTGAACGAAAGCTCACAGTCCATCCAATGTGTGATATTATTAAAGACACAGTTTGTGAGGAAATCATGGAGCACCTGCACACCCAGTGAAGTCTTCCTCTCTGCAGCAGTGTTGTTCTGTAGTTCAGCCTGGACAAACCTCCCTGAAGACAGAGGAACAAAAGAGAATTTAGTAAACACATATGCCAGAACATCCAAAAAAAGCCATGATAAAATAGAACAAGGGGTCGTTTTTTGTCATTAGAAATAGTAACTGTAATAACACTACAGGAGGACCTAGCAGCAGTAGCAGTGCCATAATAGAATTACATCAGATCTCTTTCATATTTTATATGGTGGAAAGATAAAAGCTTATGTCGTGTAACAGAAGGTTCAGGATTCCACAGCTTAGCGGGTTGCAGAGGTCACTCACTCTCATTCCATTAAATTACAATTACATGTTTTCAAACTTTTCATGCTAGGTTAGTCAGTTCCATACACTGTTGTTTCCCTCATAAGTGTATGCCTGACTCTGCTCTGTATGTGCCAACTGCAATCTGCTCACATACTTGACCAAAAGATACGCAGAAGAGAAAACCAAAAGGAGAATCATAATATCATCATTAATGTGGTTATAAAAACTACAAACAAAAAAATCTATTCATAAAGGGATTTGCTTTAATCTGGTTGGGTTTAACGATGGCGGGATTATTGACTTTTACAGAGGAGGCATTAGGTGTCACATGTCCCTTGAGTCTAGGATAGGGCTCTACATCAGAGGGAAACCTCTTACATCCTTTTGCCCTCCGACTGACCAGATTACAGTTTACTCTAGTGATGACTAACTGATACGGAATCAGGATTTTAGCAGAAACAAAGTGCATAACCACAATGTGTTCTTTAAAACCAACAGCAGCCCTAACATCTATAAGCAGGTACACAATGCGAACACATTTTTCTAATGGAACATCACTGTGCGATAATGACACTGCTGTCTGTATGGAAATAAGTCGACAGTTCAGCGTACTCCTGTGGAACAAAAGGTCCAAAATAAGGTCCGTAGAGTATTGTGAGCAATTGTGTCATTTTATGGAGGAGACTTGCCAGATTCAGGCTCTAATAAAAAAAATGTTGTGCCACCTCAGGAAAACAAGACTGAAATATTTTACTTTTTGTAAAACGAATGTGACCTTTCATCGGCATATTGTATTAAAATTGGAAGCCCTCCCATGTGGAATTTGTCAGACCGTAAATCAGTTCAGTCATGCTCGAAAACAATGCAAACGTCATTCCCTCAGATCAAACATAATCCTACATTAATATTGTACAGACGTTGTTTATGGTTGTAAGCAGTTCTCCGAAAGAAGATATTTATCCACTAAAGACCTTAATAGCTATTTGCTCTTTTCATCTGTAGACAGATTGCATCATACAATGCAATACTCTGTGGTGCACTTACACTATGTGATTTATTATTTTCTTTCATTACATTCAAAAACAATACTCCCGTCAGATATTGATATATTATAAACAACAGATGTACAGTTAGCAGCAGGCAGTAACAACATTTTGAGTAACTAAGGTTGTAATCTATGTCTCACAATTGGTGTAAAGAACTAAAGAAAAGTATATTCACCAAACTATTCAAGTACTTAGGGACACATTTGAGGTTATTGTACTATATCATTTCCATTTCATGCTACACGAAACTTTGGCAAAAGTACATTTCAGAGGGATGTATCGTAATTTAGCTATTTTACATTTACCCTACAGTATAATTATGATGATTAAAGTTTCTATGATCACCTTATATGATCCTATGTTATAGATTATAGACTGCTCAGTAGCAAGCAGTGTTTTTAACTTCCAAAAGAGTAATTGCCATGGTTGCATTGCTATTTTACTTCACTAATGTGTAGGACAAGTCTTTTACTCGCACAGTTGTTAATAGAATCATATAATTTGAGCTAAGACATGGAAAATATTCCACAACATGTCCAAAGTAATTAATTGTAAGATAACGGCCAGTGTAGCTGAAATTATGAGTGGCTTGAGAGAGAATATGAATTAATATAATTATTAATATGCTAATAATCAGTTCAATATTTGTGTAATTTATAAAGCTGGTTAAAAAAGAAAATGTTTCAATTAAATATGAATGTGGAAGTATAGGGAATTGCACTAGTAGTGCACTTACAGTTAGTCATATTCAAAGGTGTGCATTTTACTTTTGCACTTCTTGATGTAGAACGTTCATCTGAATAGTAACTAGACCTACTTAATATCTCAGTCAGATAAAAGTATGGGAACATTATAATTCCCAGATAAAACACAATAACAACACTCAATATTGTGAAGTAAAAAAAAGGGAAGTAGCATTAATTAGAAATACTCGAATACATTGCAAATACATCAACATTGTTTTATAGCAGACAACTAGTTATTTTACTAAGTTATAGTACAGTACCACCAATGCCTTATTTCATCATTATTGTAGGAGAGACAAAATAAACAATTTAACAATTGGGGGGATATGGGAAAACATTTATCACCATCACCCTGACACTCAACATTGCACATTGCATTTAATATATACATGTAATGTTTAAATGACACTGTCATGTAAATAGTTTGTAAACCTAGAAAACTAAATAATTTAATCACAATGCATTTAATTAAAGCATTAAGTTAGCTAGCTTACCTGCAAACCATGCTGGGCGGCACTAGCATTTACCTCTGCTGTAGCACTTAGCATGTTCACTAGCGAGCTCACCTGTCAACAGTTAAATCATGTGACTCCGGGTATAAGGTAACATGCGGACCTCATGTATGTTTTTTGTTTTTTGTTAACGCTAGCTGTTTTGTCCTTCCAGCACTCAAGCTAGCTTACCTTTTTTAGCCAGGTGAGTGCTAGCTTGAAAAAGTTAGACGAAGTCCTGCTGCTGTCTGTGTTCTGCTCGGACTTCCTTCCGGTTGTTTTCAGAGGTTCAGGGTCACTGCTTCATGAAGGTAACGCTTGAAAATCCATTTGGCTGTGTTCAGTCGTGCTTGAAGACCACGAAGCTGCAGACCTCCTGCTGGGTGTGTTTTCTTGCCATGCTGATGATCTCTAGGCTGCTATTATTTTTTTGTAAAAGTCAGTAGATAACAAATGAGGATTCCATGATGCTGGTTTGGATAGTGTTGGTGACATATAACTCCTGGGGCCTCATTTATAACGCCGTGTGTAGGATTCACGTGGGAAGGTTGCTTACGTAGTAGAAATCCAAAAAATAGGTACAGAAATGTTCCGACATTTTCCGATTCACCAAACATTGCGGACCGGCGAGGAAAGTGCGTACGGCACTTCCTACGCCGGTTTCCCTTTTTATAAATCACAATCGACAAGAAATGCGGTGCAGCTTTTGCGGGCTTCACGTAACGCCTATATTTGCCTATACATAGTCAAAGAAACGCCCATTCATTCATTCATTTATTCATTTTTGACTGACTTTATAAAGAAGTTCGCAGGAAATGACGACAGAACAGCTAAAAAATACTTCTCACACCGTGTCAGATTTTGGTTATTTTGGGGAGGTCGAGATAAATCATATTGTTTGGTGGATGCAGTTTGAACCAGAGTAGCAGCATGGAGGTCGGATCGTCACCAAAATAAATAAGTAAGTGGTCCGAAAAAGGACTGCGGTCAAGCCAACCTTCTTTCACTTTTGCGTGGTCAAACCAGCCGCCCCTGTATTTCGAGTGCGCGATTAGTTACAGGTTTACGGTAATGCAATAAAACAACTCTGGGAAGCTGGATTTCAAAGTAAAGGATGGCATGTGGTTCATTTCTATTATTTGCGATTGAGGAACAGGGTAATTTATGAGAATAATNACTGACTGCATGAAGCAGATCGCAGGGAAACAACGACAGAACAGCTAAAAAAGACAGATTTTGGTTATTTTTGGGGGAGTTCGAGATAAATCATATTGTTTGGTGGATGCAGTTTGAACCAGAGTAGCAGCATGGAGGTCGGATCGTCACCAAAATAAATAAATAAGTGGTCCGAAAAAGGCTAATGACAAAAAAAATACACATAGCCTTCCTCAGGCAGTGTGTTTGTACCGGGGACAGGAGACCCCCCCTTGATGAGAAACTGTAAGAAACTCTATATCCACTAGTTAAAGGAAATACAACTAATGTGTTGTGTTATATTAGCTGTACAATTTACCACATATGGTGTTCTTAGTTTCCATACCTCCTGTTTTTTACGAGCGACTTATCAAGTCTTGGCAGATGGCATAAAACACGATTAAACATGATAGTATAAAACCATGCTCGTATCTACAACCTATAGAAATGCAAAACTGCGTCAGTTTAGACGTAATTCTGTCCTCCTGCTTACCGCATCATTTATGATGAGAAAAAACTTCATAACGTTAACACAACATATTCGAGGTGGTTTTAAATAACATATCCGTATTTATTTATTTCTCCAAGTTATGTTTTTGTGTGCATTCAGTAAACAAACGCCTCTTTGCGGTCGCAAAGAGGCGTTTGTTTACTGAATCATTTTAAGATTGGCTTTAATCAATTTGTGAAAATGAATTCTTCATATATGATAAATGAGAGGTAACATTTTATTTATGGTATTATTTCCACATATCTCTCTCCATTCTTCCTTCTGCCAACGGTGTCGCAGTTTCTCGTCTCTCCCGTTTTTGTGCTTAGTGCGTACGCATGGGTTAGAGTTTGCGTGG
This sequence comes from Notothenia coriiceps, assembly GCF_000735185.1. Lineage (NCBI taxonomy): Eukaryota > Metazoa > Chordata > Actinopteri > Perciformes > Nototheniidae > Notothenia > Notothenia coriiceps. The sequence continues at coordinate 65,027 of NW_011346293.1, read as the reverse complement.
AGGACCGCACATTTTCCCATCAAGTTAGTATTTTATAAATCGCAAACATTGCGTAGAAACTGCCGTACGCCATTTTTTGAGCGTATATCCCTTTATAAATGAGGCCCCTGCTCATATAGCTTAAGTATTGTTTGTGATATGAACGTAATGGGTTTTGTAGCATATTTCCCATGAGATCATATTGTTCCTGGTGGTTCAAATGCAAACAGTAGAGGTTAATATTGCATTATGGCTTCAGGGAACTGAGGTTTTTCTAGCCCTTCCAAAAATGGTGATTGGTAAACACTGTCACCACATGTTCTCCATGCATCATCTATCCAACTGAAGGGAACTGAACAATCTTTAGTTTGATGGGATGGATTCAAGAGTTTATTATGATCATATTTTCAGTGTACTTAAGAACAAAATTAAGGAGTGCCAATGTCTCCTTGCAAAACCTGTAATATATGATTTTTGTGGCCACTATGGGGCATTGAAAACAAGCCATTATCCAAACTCTGATGCTTAAGAATAATAGCCTATCTTTAATTTATCGATCATCTTTTAGTCTATAAAACATTACAACTAAAAATAGATCCTTAAAATTCCCTAAAGCCCAGGGTAACGTACTTTATAACAAAAAATATATATATATTCAGTGTATTATGATGTTAGTCAGGAAGAAATGGTTCCTATTAAAGGAGCTTCGAGCTACAATTTTTTCCCCTTTTTTGCAGGGCAGGGTATTCAGGTTATAACAGCAACGCAACTATTTAAAATGCTATCATATGTGTAATGTTGTTTTTAACTAAATACAAACATCTCACCATCCTATAGCTTCAATGAACGTTGCTCTCCTTTCCAAATGTTTTCAGGTCCATTATTTCTATTTGCAATACACCATTCCAGTGACTTTTAATTTATATTCCATCACCAAATATTACTGAAAAAAAAGGATTACACATATTTTATACATCCTTTTAAAAGACAAGATGCTGACTCATGATATTACTTTCATATAAAAACCTGTTGGTTTAGACTAGGCTCAGCTGTATCCGAAAAAAAGAACATTTGTCAACAAACAAAATCTGTTGTGTACAAGGCCTTGACCTTAAGTGGATCAGTCGACGGATGTCAGGTTACCCTTTGACCCTTACCTTGTTCATATTGTGGGCTGGCCTTTCTGGGAAAGTATTAATCCTGACTCGGCCAGGCAGATTAACGCTGGAGAGTGGGGGGTTCTGGTAACGGGATATTGTGTGTCGTTCTTGATGTAGTTATAAAATAATCTGCTGATCGAGACCATAACAGGACCCCCGCTGCATGTGTGTGTGGGATCAAAGCCTGAGTCGGTAGAAGAAAGGGGTCCAGATGAGAGACTGAAGATATGTGTTGGTCATTTGTTTGATTGAATCTTTTAGTGACAAATGAATTTTTTGTCAAAAATCCTGCAGAGGAAGATCACATCTGTGCCTGCAAATGAAGATAAATGATTATTGAGGGCACAAAATGAACTTTTTCCAATAAATGTAATAACATCCCCCATTTACTGTAAGATCTAATATCCTCCCCCCTGCAGTAATTCAGCTGCTTAAACAGCTATTATCTCTAGATTGTGAAGCTCAACTAGGATCGAGGCAAACCTGCATTTCTCTGTGCCTTTCTAATCATTTAAGTCCCCTAAAGTGTGCGTGCTGACTATTTACATTGGGCAGGTGTTGGAGGTATTATTTTTCCACATGTTGGAATGCAAAGGACAAGATAAAGGAATCATGGCTGTGAAGTCATTTAAAAAATAATTATTGTCATTCAACTAATCCCTCTACGGTTTACATACATTTTTGTCTCAAGATTATCAAACAACTATATTGAATTAAACATGATTTGGTCTTTATGAAGGTAATTTCTGAATGTGCAAAGTTGATGTTTGTCGTGGACTGTCATCAATTAACTAAATGCACTTTTGCTCAAACACATGCACCTTGACTGCACATTAAAAATATATTTTCCCCTGTTTGATGGCACATTTTGGGAGGGGATAAGAATACAAATGATGGAAAGGAATTTTTTTCTCATTGAATCCGATGGGAAAGAGGTGCTCCATAAAGGAACACCATCTACTGACAGGTAGTCCATACTGTATGTGTGAGTGAGTGATAGATAAAGAGCCACAGTGGCTAATATATACATTCATTTAATTCTATGTCGCTGCACATACATTCAATCTTTCTCTTTTTGTGTTTCTGTCCCCCTCTTTTTTCTACTCACGCTTTTTTTTATACAGGAGATAAGTAAGCTTTTGCTTAGGGACAAACAGAAGGTGTGTGTGTGTGTGTGTGTGTGTGTGTGTGTGTGTGTGTGTGTGTGTGTGTGTGTGTGTGTGTGTGTGTGTGTGAGTAACAAGATAACAAGGAGCCTCTAACCTCTGCTGGGGATATGACTACTGGAAGTCCAGCAGTCATATCCGAGGTTAAATGCTATGTGATGGCAAGGTGCTCGGTAAAGGTTAAAGTGACTCACAGCGCATCTGGGTACCACACGCAAGTATCACAACAGAAAAAAGTATACGAAAAAAATGTCCTGCTGGATGGAGGAAATGTCACTTGTCTTTAGAGTTACTCCTGTGGGAGCAGAGAGGACTGTGATCTGAACAGCAGAACGTAATTAATACCACATTCAGAATGTACTGCCTAATGATTTATGATTTGGTGATATTACCAACAGACACTGAAGTTTACTCAAAGTATATTGCACTGTCTGCATCGCATGACCAAGGCTAGTTGTTGAATGAAAACTGTAGGGCAAATGAATAGTATGGAATATGTTAGTGTTAAAGGTCCAGTGTGTAAGATGTTAGTATTCGTAACTAACATTGTGTATAATCACCTGAAACAAAGAATTGTTGTGACCTTTATGTCTACATTAAAGTTCTCATTATAACAGACAGTCAACAGACCTTTGTCATGTTTACATTTCCTTTAAGCTTACCCTTTGTTCTTCAACACACTTGTAAAATGAGGGTGAGTAGAGGGGCTGAATGCCACTAAACCTGTCTACATTATTGGTTTGTTCCCATGTTTGGCCTATAAACTGTTCCTTTATCTTCATCATTTGTTATTATTTTATCTAAGAGGTATTTTAATTAAGTCTGCCTCGCAGTCTGCCATTGGACCGCCATTGGGAGCCTGCTAGTCCATGTACTGTATGTCCTAAAAGCTCACATCTCGTTCTCAAATTATTGCTTATCTATTATACATCCGGACATATATCATGTACAGAAAATGCACATATGCAGTTGGAATGCACTGCTGTAAAATCTAAATTGAACGTCATACTTAGTATGAATACAAGGTTAGTTTGCAATTTTGGACAGAAAGATAGACCTCCCAGAGCTAATCTTGATTGACTTTTCTGTTGCACCACAGTTCAATATTGAGTTCAGATCACACAGGCAGCGCTCCCGCTGTGTTCTCTTTGAAAAAGATGTGTCATGACTGCAGCCTCTATATCGAGTCCAGTGCCTTTAGAGAATATTCTGTTATTCTGCCAGGCGATTCATGTTGAAAAGAAGAATGTTACTAGTACTATACTTATGCATGCAATTTTAGCTAAATAATTATATAGACTGTATACATATATATATTCTGGTCTATGGACATGTTGCTAAATATAAAGCATGCTTTTGAGAAGGCATGTTCCCTAAAACAAATTAGAAAATTCCTTATATTCCCACCTATAGCTCTGAGGTTTAAAGGGTGGTAAAGCTGACATCAAAATGACAGGTGTGTGTGTGTGTGTGTGTGTGTGTGTGTGTGTGTGTGTGTGTGTGTGTGTGTGTGTGTGTGTGTGTGTGTGTGTGTGTGTGTGTGTGTGTGTGTGTGTGTGGGTGGGTGGGTGTGGGTGAGTGTGTGGATCTAGACAAATAGAGTGGGCAGACGCAGACAGAGCAGTGGAGGAAGGCTGCTCTTGAATTCTAATCAGTCCTCTGTTTTCATTCCCAGGAAGCTTTCGCCCAACAGACCAGGACATGTGCATCTCATCAGTGCTTACACAGAGACCAAGTAAACACACACCCACACACACATTGACCAAGTCTGACTTTTACTGTGAGGATGCATATCTGATGTGAAAGGAGGCGGGAGACTGGGACAAAATAGAAAATGAGGTGACCCCTCAGTAAAAAGCTGCATAAATATGACTCATTCCAGATCAGACTCCGTCAGAAATCAGCTTTTGGATTACCACGGCTGTCTCTGTGGGTGGGGGTGACCTTACATGAGCACCTGAGGACTGTGGCTCCGTTTTTTTTATGCAAATGCCTTCAGGTGATTGTTTGAAATGAAATGTATAGTGGGAAGGAAGTACAGCTGACATTGATTCGACTGGCCTGATGAAATTCGATTAAAGGGACAAACAGGACAAAACTGGAAGGGCTGCATTTTTGAACTGACAAATATGGCTTTGAATGCAGTATTTAATTGCCAAAACACCGTTTCAGACAAGAATGAAATAAAAGCATGTGTGCAGTTTGTAACGTTAGATACAGTAAGCCTCTTCTGGAAATACCAGAAATATTCAGCCCACATCCACAGTATTATATAGGTTCATATTTGTATTTTGTGCCCCTACTGTGACATATTTGCATCCTTTAATGTTCAAAAAGCCCTTTATTTTTCTCATACTGCCTGTGCTGCAGCACCTCTTTTCACCCTCTGTCTGAAACCAGAGCCCAGTCTGCTCTGATTGGTTAGCTATCCGGCTCTGCTGTGATTGGTCAACCGCTCAGGGATGTACCGCCCATCACATACAATGTGCTGAAGCGCTAGCCAATGGAATGGCGATTGTTATAGTCACTATGTTCCAGAAGACAACAAAGCGGTCCAAATGAGGCGTTTTAGCATGTTGGGGGGGGGGAGTGTGCGGGAGAGAAACTCCCTCTAATCGGAACACAGGGATTTTAGCCTTTGCAGACCTTTTACATGCACACACATCTATATTACACATGCACAGGACAGGAAAACGCCCCAAAAGCATTGTATTAGGATGATGCACGGGAGGGCTACTTCCCATAAGCTATGCTTCAGCCCTCCCGCTTCTACACATTTTGTTCATCTTTGTGTGTATGAATTATACTTTCTTTTGTTTTTTGGATGAATTAGTAGGAAAAAAATAGATCTAAAAGCTTGCTTGAATACAAACAAGAGGCTGAAGTTTGTGGCATAGGACTCAAATGATCCACAAGGCATTTTGTTTCTTTCTAGCTGTTAAATAATATGTATTTGTGTAAATGTCATGGTTTCAATAAATCCCTAGAAGGAGCTGTTAGAGAATATGCTACTGTATCACTTACTGCAACAGCTGTTACTGCTGTATGCTGGTAAAACTCTCACTGTATCATTGATATTTCTAGGATTTGATGATGTCTTTTTTGTAAATATATATCTTTTTAAATATATCCCAGAGCACAGCACAGAGATGCCTAGAAACCCATTTGGTGTGGGACAGCTAATTAAGCCCTTGATAAATGGATTATGACCATTTGTTCTGCAGATTCATTAAATTATATCTGAATGGGAAAGTCATTTAGTATCAAAGCCATTATTCTTTAGGAGAATCCTCTGCACTTTCCATTTGCAATATCCAAAACCGACTCTATGGCTGTTGGTCCACAATGAAATGCATTAGCACACACACATATGGTCTATATTGTTTCATACTGTCCTTGGTATGATTTCACTTACATGATTGTTGATCTCAGTGCTGCAGGTTAAATCAAAATGCTTTGATATGCAATCCATAATAATTGAAACCACAGCATGGGATAACATCTTTCTAAAGGACAAGCTAATGAAGTTGTAGGTCACAAGTCATTTCATGTTCAGGCCAAGGTTAAACCGCATGTTCTGTCAGTGTAATGCTAAAATGAAAACACCACATGATTACCTCACAGATTGTATCATCACGCAGAACCTCAAAGTATACTGACTACATTTCAGCGGTCAATTTACACATCACTGCTCCCTCTATGGCTATTGGAATGACGTAGATAACTGGATACATTAAAAACATGTGATGTCAAATTGATGGGTAACTCTCCTTCACATATTCTAGCTAATTATGACAACATTGACTCCAAATCTAATGCCTTCTCTCACACATTTGTCAACCTTGAGTTCCTACTGGCTCATTGAGGGTCAAGCATAAGCCTGCAACCTTATTGGAGTTTTTCAAAAGCGATAACCCAACTATTCCTTATCGTGTACATCCAGGCCTGGAAGAGAGGGCACAGTAAGGAGAATTGGGTGAGGCTTTTATTTTTAACAATGTTGACAGGTGCACCCTGGGAGTTCCTCCTCCTAATGTATTCATAACAAGCTGCTTTGACAGTTCTCTGGAAACAACCCAATCAAGCCAGGACCTGCCTGGCACCCTGGGGCAATAAACAACATTATTTCACTGTAGCTAAAATATCAGTCAAGTTACTGGTAAACTCACAATTGGCAGCTTGTTTTTCTCTCATTAAGAATAAATATTAAAAGATACTACTATTTGATTTTGGCAGTCTCTGGGGAGAAAACGTGTTTTCCCGGTCACCTGAGTCCTTCTCATTTTCCTGCAGCATGGTCTCCTGTGCCTTCCCTTGTTCCTTCCTTCTCTTCAGCTGGCACATCAATATGGCAACTGCCTCGAAAAGTGTGCTGTCGGTGTTGGATCGTAAGAGCAGTGAGGTGAAGCTCTTTTCCTGGAGTTCCTGGTAAATATCCATCTTCTTTTCTGATTTGGCAGGAAATCGGACCCTGATTATAACCATCAGTACTAAAGAGCATTAGCCACACTTAGCTAATGGTCTTCTTTACTTATGTATGTCATATTATGGAGGCATCAATATTACTTTGAGGCTGTTTTGTAACCAGATAAGTGTTCATTATTTAAAAAATAATTACTGTGAGAGTGTTATGGATGTCACTCACTCTGGTCGGCACGTCTCCCCCCCCCCTCAGGGCGACATGGGCAGCTCGTTCTCTGTTCTGGCAGAGGACATTCTGGATGTTTCCTTCACAGCCCCCTCCTAACCCCTCTGCCCATTTCATCCAGAACAAGATGGTCTGATAGGATGTGGGTGAAAGTCTATTCAACAAAAACACATTCTGACAGTATAAACTATTTTTTGAATAAAGGATTTTGAGTGTGTTTTTATGTTGATGTGGTTTCATTACCAGTATTTAAGCATGCCATTCATTCGCCCCATTAGGCCTGGCCTTCTCTATAATTCACCAGCTGAATGGAAGATGAATGGATGTGCTTTGTTGCTTTAGCGCACTGTAACCTTGCATATCGGTAACACTGACTCAGAAAGCTGCAGCACATCTTTATCAACAACATCCCATCAGACCATCTTCTTTAAGACCTAAACAATGTGCAATATTCAAGTCTACATCAAGTTTAAGACTTTAGTTCCATGCAGTGATGACTAAGGAACCTCCAATGGCTATAAAAGGTTGAAAGCTAAGTCCACTTAAGATATATAATTGACCTTATCTCAACTATTTATAAAAACGTAATGGACTACATCTCTCATTATTTTAAACGAACAAATAGTACCTTGTGATTATTTATTTTAGTATCTTTTAAGGGACTAGTCATTTAGCATCATCGTGGATGTAATAGCTGTGGAGCTCATGTGGCAGGTAAGTCTGCTCCTGTGATGAAGGCTTTAGTAAACAAACATTCGTTGTCATCTTAAGTCACATCAAACAAACTGAAACATTTATTTCCCTTGAATACAATTACTCACATTTAATGAGGCATGCATGTGTAATAGAGGGCAGTGTGTCTCTGATAACTGAGATACAGAGCGACTGAAGCATGCGTCACCCTGATGTAACCCTGTGAGAGACGGCTTTCAAAAGGTAACCGCAAACCACCTGTGCAATATGAGCTGTGCTCAGTTTTTAATTGGAGAGGAAGGAAACATTCAACCTCGCAGTGAAAAGGACTCCGCTCATTCAAGAAATTCATTATAAGCTTTAAACTCCCTGAAATAAAAAGTATTAATTCCTTTCATTATAAAATTGATTTAAAGATTATTTTCTCCATTAATCAACTAGGCGTTATGTTTATTAAATGTTAGGAAATAGTAAGAAATGGCTGTTGTAACTTTAGAGTTAAGGTGACGTTGGAAGATGTCTTGTTTTGTCCAGAAAGCTCAAGAAAACAAAAAAAATCATCAAATATTTGAGAAGCTGTAAAATCATTGAAATATGATTTCTAATATAGTTGCAGATTCGTTTTCTGTCGCTCCAATAATTGACTCATTGTTGCAGCTGGAAATGCAACTCTAAACCAATGTATCTTTCATAAGAGCTAGTTCTCCTATAAAAGGATCACATTAGCGATGAGTAACCCGTCCCATCTTTGAGTACATTCATGCAGAGGAATCCGTCTTCGCTGTGACGACGTTGACTGATAACTGGATTTGAAGGTAATGAATGGAAATCCCCGGTGACCACATGGAGCGATTTTTCACCTCGGCTGCATCTGCTGACAGACACTGTTCCTAAATACTCGATGACCCTCTCCATCACTGCTTCATCTCTGAAACCCTTTCTCCATTTTCTCACTCCATTAAATTCTAAAAGAGGTCTCCATGGACCCCCTCACTGCTCCACAATAGAAAGACACATACTCGTTTTTTTTAAATGACAATATGTCTTTTATTTTCTATATTTTAAAGGTTTATTATTTACAAACAAAATAAACAAAAACAAAAATCAAAAAGATTTTTTGACAAACACTGTTTGTCTGCATATTGTTGTAAGAAAGTTTACATTTATCTTTCTTTCTTCCGTATCAAGTAACCGACTGATAGTTATTTTCCTCTAAGCCTTGGATTACATAAATGAGCTGAACAATGACCATGTGAGTGGGGTTTAAAGAGCTCCGCCCCTCTCTCCACTGCGCACATCATCAGTAAACATATGAAACCTGTGGTCATCAAACCCAAATCAACATTTGGTTCGTCCTCTCTTATTTTTTTTTTTCTCAAACCAACAAAAGAACAAACAAAAAGAAATATACAAATATATGTGCTGGTTTGTTGAGAGTCTCTATACTGCTAATATGTAAGCTCGTTATTTTAGTGTCACCATTAATGCCCATTCCAGTATGTTAATTGTGAGTGGTATAGTGAAAAAAGCACATAGTTGGGAAGCTCTCCCTCCAAAGGCAAGTATCAAAAACAGCACAAAGCAACAGTGCTGCTATCCATCTTGACTGAACTAGTTCCTATACACTATGGCATATTCACGATTAAGCGCTCTTCGTTTTATATAGAACATTTCACCCTTCATTTTGAACCTCATTCAGGATCAGGGCAGCACGAATTCTCTGGGATATTGCTCCCTTACTTACTCATTCAACATCTAACCTAGCCGAAATAATCTGTACCTTTTTATTTATTACTAGTAAATCAGAAAGTGCAATTTAAAACAATAACAATGAATGTTTCGCTTTGGCCAGTTTCCTTCCACACATCAATATACAACCCAAACATCAGTGGCTAGCTACAAACAAATGTATAAAGGTGCTCCGAATTTGTACAATGTCTCATCGAGCGTGATATTACTGCTAAAGATTGCACTTTTTTTTTCTTTTTAACTGTACATAACCTCATTAAATATGCTATATAGCTTGACCGAGAATGTAAAAAAAAGAAATCCTGCCTCTAGAAGTTCACATTGCAATTAAAGATACCAATTAGATAAACTGAGACATTTGGACATCATTGCTTATTCCTTTCCTGTCTAAAAACACTGAGACATAGAACACATTGAGTATAGTAAGAATGAATGCGCAGTTGTGTGCAGAAGTGCCCCCCCCCCTCCCCGTACGCTCCAAGCTCACACTCAAAACAAAAGGATGGAACATGGCTATAGTTTAGGCACAAATACTTAAGAATGTCCATGTGAAAAGTCAATGCTTCTGTTCACACACAGATAACGTCTAGGCAGACAGACAATGAACAAAACATAATCTAACATTACATTTAACGTCAACATCTTTGAGATAGTATCTTTTTTTTAAGTATTTGTGACAAGTGCATGCTTTCATGACATTGGTGGGTTGACTGTATTGGTACACTATCGACACAATCTGTAGCGAAGACTTGTAATCTTTTAAAAAAACGCTATCTCAGAGGGCTTAGTCACTCTGAACTGATGGGGGCCATGACAACTGTGACTGGAATAAGAAAATCCATCATGACAGCAGAATACTTCTGTCACTCGCTTTACTGTATATGAAGATTGCAGGAAAGGCCTCATGCACGCCAATCCACTCTATCTGCAGCGAAATGGCCTGTAAGCCGTCGCGGCTGGCTTATTTTAGTTGAATCATCAACTACTTTTATTATTGTAGGATTAAAATGCTCCAATTTAGCTTTTATCCTTTTTTGATTGAGGCAAAATAGTCTGGCTTGACCTTGCTTCCCTTTACCTCGACATCAGTCTAGGTCAGTTTAGAGTGCCTAAGCCCACAAAATGGATTTACACGAGACAGAAACCTTAATGCAAACCAGCATTTCTTTTTCCGACTCAAAAACACCGCTCGGTGATAATGTCCCCTCTTCACACTTGAGCGACTGCATACATGACGCCTTTAACCTCAAACAAATGAGTTGGAAAACGTCGTGGCAGGCTCTTCAACTACAATAATTGTGATGTGACAGCGTACAGTACAGCTATACTCAAGAAGCAGCTTTAAAAATAAATAAATGTGATGAACAGAAAAAGCCTAATTTCCATCTTTGAACAAAAAACGATTCTGGGCAGTTTTTAGGGAATGAGGCGAGTCAAAAAGACACATTTACTTTCAATAGGATGATTTTGAAAACAAGTTGTGTATTATATTGTATATGTTCACCTGATGTGAAATTAAAAACTACACTAGGGCTAGGGATAGTATACATAGAGAGGGATTCTTAAATGTCCTCCAATCAGGCGTTCCTCAGCATCAAGTAGTGCTAGCTATTGCATTAAGGTTCGTTTATCTCTTATGGAACATAATGTATTTAGTCACTAAACCTTTTTCGCGTATAGATGATATCCAGGTTCCTGATAGAAGTAAGACATTGTTATGATAGAGAATGCACCACACAGTATCTGTAAATACTAGATCTACAAAACTATTTACAGCACACATATAGGTAATCTTTATGTCACAGTCTATTGCATAATGGTGATAATCTTTAGTTTATAAATATTATAAATATACACAGAATTTTTAAGCAACATTACGTAACATCTCAGCCATCTGAAATTAGAAATAGAAAAACAATAGCATCCATCCGTCTGTCTCCACACTCCATTCTCCTTGAAAATAAACAAAGAAAGCAGCATTTCTATTATCTATTCCCTTTGGACCCATAACACTGTCATGGTTTGTATGTGAGCCGCTGTGGGGATATAGTGGCCCAGCATACGGTATTCTGTCGCCGAGAGCAACATAACACTTAGTTTCAGTTTCTGTGTTGGTTTCTGAAATGAGGGTTCGGGAAACTGGTACGAGATTCATTTCATGAGTGTGTGCTTTTTGAGATTATTTGTCAGAGTTGCTTGCATGTATTATTCCACAGTGGTGCCTAAAGCTGCTTAATAGGAGAAGATCATTTTTCTCTTCCTCAATGGTAAAAAAAAAAAAAAGGAGGAAATATTCATTGTCAGAATCCACAATGCATTCCAGTTAAAAGAAAAAAAAGAAAAGAAAGAAATAAACTTCATACATTGTATATAATTCTTTATATTTCTCAGAAAGGAAGACTCATGTTTATACTACAGCTTTTAAATTGCCATTGCCAAATATTCTAGTTGAATTTTACACACGCGGTCACATGCTCACACACTCTCACACACCCATACATACAGCAGTATATATATACATATGTATATATATATGGCGTCAAAGAAAAGAGATGTATCTGTATAATATACATTCTTAAGTTTAGGGAGACAATGTGTCTAAAATATAATACAAGGGCTTGTATGTACAGGATTTCTATGAGGCTATTTTAGAAGAAAAACTGGAGAGAAACAAAAATGCTGAAGTCCCTCATCTTTATCTCTTTTGTTACATCTCCACTTTAAAAATGAGTTGAAACAAGTTTAAAAAATGAAAAGGGAAAAAAATGGGATCATAAATTTGATGCAAAACGCATCTTGTCTTGCTCAGTCTCCGTACTGCTCAGGACAGAATCTCTCCTAGATCCGGGGGATTCCCTGTGCTGGGTCGAGGATGAAGAAGATGAAGCTGCCGCCGCTGCCGCCGCAGCTGCTGCCGCGGCCGAGCGCACCGGGGGCAGGGCTCCGGACGACATCTGCCGGAATAGATTGACACGCTGGGGCACTGTGGTGCGGATGCCGCTCTGCAGACTCATTCCCTGGATCGCTGCTGCCGCCGCCGGAGGAGCGATGGAGGCCAGAGAGTCTCCTGGGGCCGGGTGCACTCTGGGGCCGAGAGACGTGTCATGTGGCAGTGATGGTTGGGAGGCCGATAAATGTCTCACATCTCGACTCAAGCTGCCCGACTGCAGAGCCTGTGTGCTCTTGTGGATGTCCACCCGCTGAGGCGAGGGGACCTGCTGCTGCTGAGGCGAGGGCTGCTGGGAGGAGGAGGAGGCTGCAGGAGACACAGCGGGCTGCTGGGCGAGCTGGGCGAGCTGAGCGGATAGAGCCGCTTGAGCGATGGGCTGCTGGAGGAGCGACAGCTGGGAGCCTGTGCGCGAGCCTGTGCGCGAGCCGTACTGGAAGCTCCGGCCCGCCAGAGGGGTCTGCACGGAGGGACTGCACATGGCAGCCGTGAAGGAGCAGGGCGACATGATCGCTCCTTGTGGGTTCATGGAGGAGGAATTCAGGCTGCCGTGGGACATGCTGGGGGCCGGATAGACCCCCTGCACCGCAGCAGCGGCGGCTGGCAGCATGCGGGCAGCAGAGGCATTGGCTATAGCTGAAGCACTGAAGGTCATGGGAACAGAGGACTGCTGAAACTGATTGGTGCCGAAGGCAGTGGGGAAGGGAGGCTGAGCCGGTGAGTTAATGATGGAGTTTCCTGACACTGGAGTTAAGTTCATCCCGCTGACTGACTGCTTGCGGTCCACCATCATCACCATCTCCCTGTCCTGACGGATTATCTGCTTCAGTATCTCGTTCTCCTGCGTGTTGAAGACGCCGGCGTTCAGATCCTTCTGGAACTTCTGCAGCAGCAAGGAGTTCTTCTTCCCTGTATGGGTGCAGTCAAGAGAAGTGAGGACAGACAGCAATGGCAAACTTTGGTTGCCCTTAACCACAGGAAAAGGGCAGGATACAGGACAATAATAATAAAGATGCAGCTTGTACGTTTTTGTAGGAAGACGTTTTGTCACTGCATCTTCAGTAGATGAACTTCATTCTCTTGATTCAACTATATTTAGTATTTACAAGCTGCATCCTTTCACGTTCACTAATATTTGTCATGTTGAATATAAATTGTGAAGGACATTGAATGGTAATGACTATGGGAAACGTACGGTTTGAGACACATAAGGAGACAAAGATGACTAACGTATGACATATAGCGCAGACAGTGAAGGTGCTGATGTGGACGATGGAACACAGAAGAATACTGATGAGTTGAACCCACACATCACGTTACTGGACAGATTTAGTTGAAGTTATTAGAAAAAGTCTAAACTCTAAGAATATTTAGAGCTACATTTGACTTAAATCACAAACACAAGTCTACTAAAACACATCACAAGGACAATTACATAACCTTGTAAAAAATATATGACAATAAAAACAAGCAAACAAAGACACAAAGAGTTACTCTAACACACAGGTTGGTTATAGAATTATACATGTAACACCTTTATGGAAAACTAATCTTTACTCCACATAATGCTGTTTTCTTTTCATTTAAATGGAATTGTCTGATGATAAATGAAATGTTCAAAATCCACTGGGTTGTTTTTTTGTTTAACTTTTTTTTCTCTAATACTGTGAAGAAATCGTTTTTTAAGTGGTTTATATCTGACCTATAAAGGGCATTTGGGCCCAGAGACCTGTACATCTTTCCCCGCCTGTCACAGAGCGTGATAATAACAGCTTGACAGAGGCTTTCTTCAAGCATCAACCACTTCTGTGGTTTTGGGAGTTTGTGAGCATAATTGTGGTAAAATGTTTGGCATGACATATGTCTTAAAATTCACAATTTACAATAACCATAAAGAATGTTATCTATTTAACATATTTACTTTAAATGACTGTTTAAATGTATTTAGGGATGTGTTTCCTGATATTACTGTTGACCTTGTGTATTGACAGGCTGTGAAGCTTTACTCGTCGGTAAAGAAGACAGAGTTGACTTTTAGTGAGCTGAAGGCTTTAGCCTCAGTCAATCATTAAGCCCCGTCCTTGAGGGCAGGAGATTTCTGCGCCGGGTTTACAGTTGAGCTGCATTTTCTGGACGGCTTTCTCCCCTCAAGGCTGCCAACAAGCCGTGCATTCAGCTTTAACACAGGATTGATGTTATGTTTTGCAGATATTTTGTCCAAAACTGACACTACAGGGTCGGGTTACAAGCTAAAACTAGCACCACATACTCACTATGAGACTATACTGTTGACTTACAATAATGCTCTCATTGCATTTGTAAAGTTGACAGGGTTAAATTCTGTAGATTGGAAGGAAAACACATTATTTCTCCAAATGAAGCCTGTGAGGATTTGAATGTTTGCTGGTTAGAAACTATATCTTAAGATTTCAGGGCAACATCAGAGCTGCCTCTTCTAATTTCTCTCCTAATCTATCTTTGACATTTTATTCTCTTTTTCTTCTTTATCTGTTAAAGCAAAAGATAAATGAACACACACCAAAAAACTGACTTTTAAAACTATATATACATACTTTTAAAAAAAATATATACATACTACTATATACATATATCTCAATTGCTGGCTGATAATCATGAGTATAATGAGTATATACTGTAAAAATTCATAGTCACGATAAGCTAAGAAAAAGATTAACTAACCAAGTACCAGGCTGGAAACATGTTAGAGTTACTTAAACTACATAACAGTGACTGTCATACACCCACGCACACACACAGACACACACACTTACGATAACACGCCCGTTTGGGCACCTTGTTCTTATAGAAACACTAGCCTGCTTTAGGCAATCCATTTTTATATATATGCAACCCTCTAAATAATAAAGACTGACACTTTAAAATCCTACTTGTATATTATATGTTCCATAAATCCTGGACTGTTCCTGATTGAATACCAGCTTTGAACATGTTTGATGATGAAGCATTCCTGATCCATAAATTGACGTTTTTTTAAACATTATCAAGGGAATAAACTATTATCACCTAAAACAAAATGAAAACAAACAAACAAAAACATTAACAAAATGTAAACACCACTCATGGGTAAATAAATGTTTGATTTTTACATACAAAACGTATTGAATAGAAAGAAAATGTATCAGCTATGGGTCAAATCAGCATTTTTAAATATTACAACTGCAGGATTGTGTTAGTAATTTGATATCCTGGCACAATAGTAACAGTAAGATTAGTTCAATATTCAAATTAATTTGATTTCAAATATGATTACAGTACTGTAGTTAACCCATATCTGACATTTAAAACATAACTTTTGTGAAAATATCTAAAAGCCAGTTAACACACCAAACAAACAAATCAAAATAACAATCAAAACACAAACATCATAATGTTCACAAACATCATATAACTTATAAAGTATTTGCTAAATAATAAAAAAACACAAATTTAGAGATGCATTCAAGGCCTTACAGAGACACATTTTTCATTCTGACTCGCAATTAAATTCGATATATAATTTCACCAAAGATTTGCTATCAATTGTTTCTGTTTTGAGTCCCTGCAGGACATGTTTTTTTTCTTCAGTTTCTACTTATTGAAGGTTATCATAAGAACATATATTTAGAGAGGATAACTGGTGAAAATGTGTGTGAGAAAATGATTCCTAATGAATTAAATAAACGTCTGCCCTCCACATGTAATCAACGTAACATTATGTATCTTAAAGCAGTTTAAGACTTTCTTTGATTAATGTCAGAGAATTTTTCCTCCAAATTGTTTTACACAAAAAGAAAAACTCATATTTCAAGCCAGACAATCAGAAACAAACCTTTTTTTTAATTGGTGAAAACATGAATAAATGATGATATGGGATTCCTGCATGTAAAAAAACTGTGTGTGGCATTGCATTAGCAAAGTGTTTACTAATCTGCAGGCATGATTTAGTTTGTGAATACAATTTGAACAAAGGGTTCAAAGATTAAATAACATGTGTGTTCGAAATCCAGTGAATTATTCTGTAATAGTCTCTTACAAAATCAACATGGCATGTGACACTGAATAACTTTTGTTTCTTTGATTGTCTTTGTCGTTGACATTTTGAGTGTGTCCATCAAAACATCTGCAGGACTTGGTTGTGGGTGACTTGAGTTATGTGTCACTGATGCAGGAATCAAACAGTTAATGTAAGCTCCAGCAAGAGGTCAAACTCTTGGAGGATGAATTTGAGACCGAATCCATTTAGCAAGCCTCTATAGGTCAATTTGTCCCTGTTCGCATATTGGAATTGGAATAAAGTGTTTACCTGATGCCTACTCGTCGGCCAGGACACTCTTGAAAACGAGATGTGCTCGTCTCAAGACGGACTCCTGGTCAAATAATTTTTAGATAGATAGAAGATAATGTCAAATGTGCAACACGTCATTGGTTTCAAAGCATGGATACTTTTCTTCTTTCCTTTTTTAGAGCAAGACAAGCATGTAACCAAATGCAGTTCATATATAGAAACGATACAACCAGCACGGATCATGACAGAGTATCTTCCCTCGTATGAGACAAAACCCCCTTCATGGTTAGTCTGAGGATGGATCGAATGAATCAGCTGGTAGATCTCATAAAAAGGGCAAATGTAGATTTGGACTGTTGAGGCCAAACGGCAAACATTATGTTAGGGCAAGTGAAGATTTGTATTTGATTTATGCTACTCCAAGAAAATGCAACCTTGTCTCCAGTGAATTATGTTCAAGGGCAGATACTTGACAATTAGCGTTAGTTATAACGCAAAAAGGGGGGGGGTTTGTATATCACAGGGGAAAGTGAGTGTGTGGACATTTGGCTGGATAAAAGGCAAAAGCTAGAGATGGAGTTTTGCAGGACTGCCCCTTAGATGAAAAGTTCATTAATTTATGTTTTTGGTCTAAGATGAATAATAATTCTTCAGTCAATTAGTGTGTTTACATTTTTTTTGTATACTTAATGATTTAATTAAAAACGTATGATCACATCTCTCGTTCACACAAGATTTAAAGTGTTGCTTTAGCAAGACTTTTTTTGGAGAAATAAAAAATACCTATCAGCTAAATAAACTCATTGATTATTGGACCAAACGTTTGTTGACTAATAATTATTTTAGTCAAGGACAGACCTAAGGGTTTTTGTTGCGTCTTAAACAACAAAAACAGTATTGTCATTTGTTGAATTTAAACACTGACCACAGTTTTTCGCTAGAGTAGTTGTATTTGCCATAATGACTATTAATTAGTGCATAAGTCATGAGCATATCTCATTGTGTTAATCTGTTTAGTACAAACCAAAATGTTTTCAAAGTCTGAAAATGTGGGCCTTCAGTCATACAAAATTTGGAAAAAATTGTCCCCCCTCACACTTCCGATTAGTTTACCTGCTCAGTTTAACTTATTTCTTGGATGGCTATGGGATCATGATTATATTATTTTATCCCATATACATTTAGCAGACATGGTTTGTATGGATTTTGGTGAGGACATTTAGCAGATATGTCAGATATTGTGATATAGCCCAGTCATCCAGCCACCATTAGGTCCCCCCCACAGAAAATAAATATTGAACGTAATTCTGAGGAGAAAAGGTTGCCTCAACATTGACATTGAATTCTGATTGGCTCTGAGCGGTCTTGTTCCAAATCTATTGTTCATTGCTTGTTGCTGACTTGCCTGACACTACAGTATTTCAATGTTGAGTCAACACTTGGGTTGCAAAGCAATTCAATATTGACGTGCCTGTGTCAGGCAAAATAATACACAAATACAAAGCCATGACAAATAAAAACAACGATAACAGATAGAAAAGTAGATACAGACTGCAAGCTTAACCACTGATATCAGACAACATTGGCACATTGTTATTATGCAAATTTAACTTCAGTTTTGCATTCAAGTGATATTGTTTTTCCCGTTGATAAATAGGGAAACAAATCACCAAACATTATGGCCTCTAGCGTTGTCAACAGGCTTATACGTTTGATGGTTGTTTGATCATTTATGATGATAGGCTGCTCGATTTCTTCCTGCACAATAAATAATTAATTAGCTGTAAAAGTCACAGTCAATTTTTCGTTTTCTGTGTTACAAATGAGTAAGGAGCCAAAACAAAACAATGCAAATGTAATTTTGTAATCACCAGTAACCTGTCGCCTTAATAGCTAATTTAGTTGGTGAGCATCTTTTTGCTAAATTATGTTTGTGCTTATTCTCTAAGGAGGAAAACACTATTCAAACTTGTATAATGTTGTCAGAATATTACACACCAACATTACGACTGCCACATAAGTTGCAGTGGTAAGGTGTAAGCTTAAGATCCTGCTGTAGTGCCTTACTGACATCGTATAGTAGCTGAGCTACAAAGAAAACAATATTATACTGTAAAAAGTAAACATGTGCTGTTCACACTTGTCCATACATAACTGAGCGCTTTAATCTGTACCTACAAATTGTCATTTTGTTGTCTTATAAAAAGGGATGGTTACCAGATCTTAAGATACCTTCAGTAGTATCTAAGATATAAACACATTATGAAAATAATCCTCAATATACACTGAACAACATATACTAGCTAAATCCTTCTTGTTGCTTGACACTAAAAGGTACTATTACTATCGAGTAATTTATGTATAAAAAGTAAAAAAGGAGAAAATTATCATTACAAAAGATTTTACCTATTGTATTTCTAATGCAGCAAAAATAAAAGCAAAACCAAAGACATATGTTCTACTTCCGTCAGTCAAGAAACTATCCTGCTGCACAACACTTTCAAATTATAATTTTAAATATATTAATTAATTAGTTTTATTTCCAATCAAAGTAGGCTATTAGAGCAGACTGCACACATTTGAATGAGTGGGAGAATGTGGAAAACAATTATTGCCCTGTTTGTATTACATACATGTGCCCCTTTTTACCTGTTACAAATATATCTTTCTGAACCATTATATCTTATTGTATTTCAACTACAATCTCACATGGCCAGGGTTCTTCTTTGAATCAGACCTTAAAAATAAGGAAGGTTGTTGAGGAGCTGAATAAAACTAAAACAGGGTCCTGCCTTTTGGCTGGACCACAGACTTATGCTGTTTCTCAATTCGGTATTTCCCTTAGTACACAGCCACGTTGTACACTGTGAACAATTGGTCAGTGTGTGAATTACAACTGAGTAGCGTTGTCCCAAATCGCACACAGCTGCTGTGCCCTTCCGCCACTGTTGACTTGCTAGCTAGCTCCACCTCTGTTAGCTAGCTAGCTAGTGCTGCTGCTGTTAGCTAGCTAGCTACTTCCACTGCTCTTAGCCGTTAGTTAGTTAGCTAGCTAGCTAACAGCAATGTTAGCATATGCGGTACCAAATCATTCAGAACAGAGTAGTTTTATGTTTATGAAAAGAACCCCCCAAAAAAACCCAATCTATTACTTTTATTTATACAGTGCTGTGTTCACTGGAGCTTTTTGTTACAGAGCCAAGATGGCAATTGTTGGGGGTGAAAAGTGTTCAGCTCTTAACTTTTTGACCGTACTTTCAGTGCATTGCATTTTGCCATACTTAACAGTGTGAACGCAGTTACACACTCAAAATAGCAAGTGTAAGTACGTGATGTACTTATGTATGTGAATTGAGACACAGCATTCATGCCTGAAACAGCTTCCTGATGTCACCTGGCCCTGCTAGCTATGTTTCTTTTTTTCTGGTTGATTTTGAGAACTCTGATATTGGGTGGGCTGCTGCTCATACAACACAGTCTCACGGCATTTCGTGTTAAAGTCACAAAATTAATCTATTGATTCGTGTTCATCAACAAAATTTCGCCATTGTATTCATGTCACATAGAACGATTTTAAAAGCAATGTAAATAATAACAAATTAGAAGGAAAAACAGATACAAAAAATATACAGGTTTCAGTATTCTGACACAGAACGATTTTAGAAGCAATGCATTTCTATTGGTAGTATGTTTCGTGCCTGCACCAAATAATAACAAATTAGAAGGAAAAAAAAATGACAAAAAATACAGATTTCAGTATTCTGAGGCTCTTTGCCCCATTTCTTTTCCTCGCGGACGGCAAATAAACTCCGACATTATACAATTTAAAATAAAAGGGATAGGGTTAGGCTGAGGGTAAGATATTGAGTAAGAAAATGTTTTTATGAGCCACACAGCTTCTGG
>NW_011346293.1:0-44436 GCF_000735185.1 Notothenia coriiceps | reverse complement strand
TTAGAAGCAATGTATTTCTATTGGTAGTATGTTTCGTGCCTGCACCAAATAATAACAAATTAGAAGGAAAAAAAAATGACAAAAAATACAGATTTCAGTATTCTGAGGCTCTTTGCCCCATTTCTTTTCCTCGCGGACGGCAAATAAACTCCGACATTATACAATTTAAAATAAAAGGGATTGGGTTAGGTTTAGGATTAACACAGGATAGATGTTATGCTTAAGATATTGAGTAAGAAAATGTTTTTATGAACCACACAGCTTCCGGTCTTCCAAGACCCGACCGGACAATAAGACGTTGTGCAGGCACAAAACATACTACCAATAGAAACACATTGCTTTTAAAATCGTTCTGTGTAACACGAAATCAATAGATTAAATTAATTTCGTGACTATAACACAAAATGCGTTGAGACTGGTTTAGCTCATACCCAGGAGTGCAGATGAGTGGAAAGAGGGCCAGACACACATGCATGTGAGGTTAGCTTCCATCCACTCGCTGACATCCAGTGGGGGGGTCAACACCAAACCAACGAGGGGGCGAACTGACTCCCTCCCGGACAGCGACATGCACTGCCTTCCAGATAATCCAACCACAAAACGCTACTTTGGTTCTTTAGAAGGATTAATGCTGGTTCCAACAATTTTATCTTTAAGGTTATTTAATACAAAGAAAGAGACGGAAGTAAAAAGAAAATCAACAAAAAAAAACAAACAGTGCATACAGGTCATGCAGCACAAGATGGCAGACAATGCTTTTATGAAGAAAGAAGGTAAACAAATACTGATAAAGACAAGACAACAAGGCACGATGACAGGCAGGAGATTCGACCAATCAGACAGGACATAGGTTAGATGTAAGCAGTTCTTACCAATGCGGTCCAAACGGTCAATGGCGACAGTTTCGAAAGCGCGTCGCATCATGGGGTACTCTTCAAGCACCTCATTGAAATGATCAACAGAGAGGGAGAAGAGTCGGCAGTAGGTGTCTGCACGCACACTCGCTGTTCGTCTGCCCTTGGTGAGCAGACAGATCTCTGCAAGGCGGAAAACACAGGGAGACAAAGGAGGACAAAGAGTGAGAGCATAAAACATTTGACACATAAAGAAGCACCAACTGAAGTGGAGAGTGCAGAAGGACATTAAGGAAATCACCCCAGTAATTGCAATACAGATTACCTTACAGATGAACCTCTACTACAAAAGGTACGGAAGCAGAGGCTAATGCAAATGTAAATAAAACGAGAAGCCCATCAGCGTGGCTGTCACTTGCATTATACTGAGATAATTCATCATCCTGCAGAGAGCTAATGGTCCCATAATGTGATACAGTAGTCAGCTATACAAAAAAGAAATGTAATGGATAACTAAGCAGAGGTATGTTTATGCAGCATTCCTGTTTGCCTGATCAGCCACTGTGGTTTCTCAAAGATGTAAAGTGAACACATTCATCAAAACACTTGACCCTTGGCATCAGATAATAACGTGGCATTAATCTTGTTTCCTGTTGGTGTTAGCTACATTTCCTCTAAAATCAAATGTAAGATAAACACTTGAGATTACAAATGACGAATAGGAAAATATTAACAGGAAAATGTACTAATTGACTTGAAATGATACTCCTTCTGGGACCTCTATATCAGCATATGTATATGTTTAAAGTTGTCGCTAGTTTAGATGAAGCAAATTGTTAACTAATTACATTGATTAGCCGAGTGCTTCCCACCTTAGGGTCTGGACCCCTCCAAAGGGTTGTAATGGAATACATTTTAATTTGGCCTTTTAGTGAAACTAAGTGCTAACAAATCTTTACAAGATTAATAGGATGATTAGATGGCTCATGGTGACTTTAAAAGGTTATGCTGTTGATTAAGAAAGTGATTTTTAATGAATTTTAATGACCTAAACTACAAAAAAAATGTCTACGATACAATAAGATGATTTCATAAAACATGTGATATGAAACCTTATCTTAGTATTATCACGACTTGTAGCTGCTTGTATAAACATGCAGACCAATCTGAATATCCTCACTTGAGCATCTAGTTTAGTGCACAGTCAATAATGTGTTGCTGTAGATGATATAAAGTGTTAACACCTGCCATTCCCTGCGCCTGATCTCCCTTGTGTTTTCATGAATCAGTGATACGAGGCAGAGGGCTAAATATCTTTCTATCCGCCCACCATTCTTTCATCCTACACTTTTTCTTCTCTTTATAAGGTGGAAAAACACTACCCTTCTTCTAAATATCATCTTCCTTTGGCTTCTGTTCAACCACAAACACCACTCAACCTCCACCCACATTTGCACTTCTGTTGAACCTAAAGCACAATTTCCATCTTCATTAAATCCTTAAATGTTAACTTGTCATGATGACTTGGCCACACCATGAGCTGTCATGAAAATAGAGCACAGAGTGTGAGAGCAACAGCCTCAAGCTGTGGGTGTGAATAGGTGTTAGTGCTGTAATGATGAAAAAGCTCCCTTAAATTGTACCTCTGTTAAAGCAGAGAAAAAATGACAAACGGAAAGAAAAATGTGTCTTGTTATACGTCGTTTTACAAAAGAGGCAGACACAAAGACAGAAAGTGAAGGGTTGATCTGAAGCTGTATGGTGCTGTGAGTTACAATCAGAGGTAAATGTATTTTTTTCATATACTTAATGAGCTTCACAGGGGCTGTTAGACTGATTATTTAACCCATTTCCCTTGCTTACAGTCCTAATGCTAAGCTAAGCTGCCTTAAAGCTCTAGCAACAGACACGAGAAGCAATCTTTTCATCAGAATCTCAACATGAAAGGAAATAAGTGTGTTTCCAAATATATCAGTTCTTGGAATATTATATATCGGGAATTTCTAGTAATACATGCATGACGTTTTAGTTTACTACCAGTAGGAGTCACTAATAAAGCAACAAAGATGAAAACTGCTGTTAGATTGCCTTGAATGTAGTACACACATTACAAAGCTGTTAAACCGATACCCAACACACTCCATCCCCAACCCAAATTGGACCAGCAGTAAAATAATGGTGCAAGCAAAAAAAAACATGATCTCTTTTCTCACTTTCTTCTTTTGGGATAGCCTTTTTTTAAACTGAACTTATTCATTTTGTCCGTCTAGACTGAGCTCCAGTTGTCAATGATTGTTTGAGAACATGAAGGGAGACATCGAACTGACAGAGAAGCTGAAAATGTTTCAATATTTTTGTAAGCCACTTACAGTATGTTCACCGTTTTAACACTATACTATTAAGCTGTCTTTGGCTCTTTTTCTGCCGTAACAAAGTAAATTTCCCCTCTGTGGGACTAATACAGGTATTCTGATTCTGATTCTGATATACACATGTATCACAGCAAAATGTGCAGCTATACTTCTGCTTTCTCTAAAAATGTAAATATCCATATGTGTGGGCTATGTCTATTATTTAGGAATTAGGAGGGACCTAATTCAAGTCAAGAAGTCAATGTTACTAAACCATGTTAAATTACTTAGTTTACTCAACACTATTCCATATGAAAAAGAGTGGTAGACAGTTAGTACATTATCTCAACTAGTGTTCTCAGGTATCATTTGGAGGGACTTTTACTTCTATTTCCTGCTACTTAATACTTCTACTTTACTGCTACTGATATTCAAATATTGTACTTTTAAATGCCTTTCTGTTATCTGACAGCTTTATTTAATTTGAAGATTAATATTGAGATAATAATACAACAAATACTTTAGAACATATTATGAAAGGTAGATACACTTTATTGATTCCTAATCAATAAAAAATCCTTATCATCTAAAAAGCCTTTTTGTGTGCCCGTAATTGTGCATGTGTCCATTTGTGTGTGTGCGTGTGTATAAGACAAGGCCATGTTAACACTTCAAGAGATTCAATTGACACGTGTCTGTTGCCATAGCCACAAAGCATCACACTTGACCCCAGGAGCATTTATGGAAACTTGCTATCACTTCCTGTGTCACATACTCTCATGGCAACTGCTCCCTTACTCCTTACATGGTTGTGACTGAGGAGAGACTCAGAGTCCCGGGTGACTGAGGCATTCAAGCCCAATGGGGATATCCATGCTCTGTCTGTCATTATCTTAGCATTACACTCGATTAGTCCCTTAGCCTCACAGTGACTTCACTACAGAGCTATGGCACCAATATGTAATACCAGACTACTATGATACCTTAACAGCATGCAGGCGCGGCATTTACCGTTTCTGGAGGCGCAGTGTGACCTACTGTCCTCATAGATGTCCTGCTCATCACTATGCTAATAGTTTCATGTGGCTGGGCTCCGTTTTGTTGCTCTGCCTCCCTCTGTGTCTGTCTCAGTCCCCCGCACCGATTTCTCATTCTGGCCACGGTTTGGCCTGGTTGTAAGGGGAGTGTGAATCATCGGGAAAAAGGGGCAAGAGTGAGATGCCTGGTACAGCCAGCTGCTCCCAACTCATCTACTAATGCCGTGCAAACGGGTAAGAAGACCAGCTGGGCAGAAGGCAACAGCAGGTGGCCCGGCACAGGCACAGCGATATGAACAGTGCAACCTTTATTATTTGGGCGGATATAACACAAATCCTTTAATTAGAAGATGAAATGAGAACAACTAATGTATGTTTACTGTTTTATCTGTATGTTATTCCCTTGTTATTGAACATATTACAGATAATAATCTTATACTGTGAAGCTTACTGAGCTGGTATATATAAATCTCTGCACATAATTAATCAAATGAATGAATCAAATACAACAAACTGAACCAAATATTTTTGTGGTACAGAATAACCTTCAAACTGTTTTAGATAAAGCAAACAGTAAAGCTGCCTCAACACGTTTCCTGGATTTATCAATTTGGTCTGAAGAGGTTAATCTTCATTAGAGCAGTTGGTTGGGACTCCTGTTGGTGAACAGTCTGGCACAATAAGTCCTATAGGAGGCCTGGCAATTGTTCATTTCTAACTTTATACTGAGGATGAGATCTGAAATGATTACTCTCTGAATCAATAACTTGATTGACAGAAAATCTTTTGACAACTGTTGATACATTGTTCTTTGTTTCTAGTGTCAAAAGTGTGAGGATTTGCTGCTTTTTGGTTTATATGGTAAACTAAAATAAATGTGTGGGGGTTTGAGCTTTTTAATAGGGTTCTCAGTTAACTGAGAAAATAATCAGCGTATTAATGTACCGTAAAAATAATGTTTGGTTCGAGCTTTATTGCAGTCTTTAAACTGGATTATGTTTTGCCATGTTGGTGAAGCAGAAGATTGAAATATCATTATTTCTTAAGTTGCTATGGCAAACAGCAGTTGCTCCTTTGCACATTCAGTGCATACGGATGAACATTATCATTATTCTGAAATTGTAAAGGCCACCTAGTTAATGTAAATCCAAACATTCTCTTTTAGCTCGGTTTGTGGTCTCCTCCAGCTTCTAAAGGACATATCTGGCTCTTTTGATAGTAAATGTTACACAAGATTCAAAAGCTTTTAATTATAGCTGCTTAAGAGCCAGCATTTGATATACAATGTTAGAAGATTTCGCTTCCTAAAACATTTGATCTTTTTTTATGTGCTTGGTCCAAATACGTTTTCGTTGTCACAAACAGTATAGTTATT
This sequence comes from Notothenia coriiceps, assembly GCF_000735185.1. Classification (NCBI taxonomy): domain Eukaryota; kingdom Metazoa; phylum Chordata; class Actinopteri; order Perciformes; family Nototheniidae; genus Notothenia; species Notothenia coriiceps. The sequence continues at coordinate 38,819 of NW_011346293.1, read as the reverse complement.
ATACCATAGATCTTGAACAGTTACTGTTGATTACAAGCATCTAACTATCAACATATAGCTTTGCCAACCACTGTTCTGAATAGGCCATGATACTGCTGCTGTGGTTTCTTTTCTTTGTGTCTGAACTGTTTGATAAATGCGTTCACACTCACTGCCATTAGGATCTATTTGTCAGAGCCTTTTAGGCCGAAGGTTTTTTCCTGACATCTCAGCTTAGTTTCTTAAACAAGATCTACTTGTTCTGTGCCACCATGATTCTTTAGCAGGATATCTCTTGAGCTGCAGCCCCAGAGGATTAATTGTTTGAATAGCACTGCCACTGCCACATATCTTCCCCTATGACATGTCCACTCCATGTAGAATTCAAAAAGCACCCACTCCCCCGGCAACCTCATATTTAAAGCAAGTAGCTTTCTAGACTTAGTAGCATGACAGCAATCCTGTGGTTTGAACAAGCAGAAAAAAGGACGACTGATTTCTTTTTTTCTTGACTCACTGCCTTCCTTAGCTCGCCTGTGAGACATGAACTGAATGGAGCAAGACACACCAAAGCGAAGGTATTCTTAGACTCCTCAGCCTCTTTCCATAGTGGGAATGAACTCAAGAGATAAAATATGCAAGAACCTCTAAAATAGGAAACTTTGCTTTGCTTTCACATTGACAAAACCTGCAGGCAGACATTGTTGTGTCTGAGTAAACAACGTGCAATGCGATTACATTATTTAAAATAAAAAATGTTATGATATCTGTGATGTTTTTGAGAGCAAATGGGAGTGGCACCCAGAGAAAGGAGAACAGAACGAGAGAATAGCTGCTGAGTTTAACACAAAGGAAACGACTGGCTGCTCTTTTCAGTGCCAAGTGTATGCAGAAGGAACCTATGGAGGGGTAGAAGAGTTTATCCATGTGCATGTGTGTGCGTATGTTAGTGTGTGTGTTTGTGTGTGAGGATGGGGGAGGATCTTCTGTATGTCCTAAAGGGATGCCTGATCCACGCCTTGGCCTATTCCATCGACCAGATGAGTGGTTACGTAACGGCAGAAGCTGACTAACGTCCAACACTGGTTAATGAGAATCTACATCTACAATAAGTGAACTTCGAACAGCATCAAACGCAAGACCTCAGGCTAGACTCGTGCCTCAATATATAACCGTACACAGTGGGAATGCATGCGTGACTGTGTAAGTATGGCGCTCTTGCATGGCAGGACCCACATATATAATTCATATTTGCATTTTCATGTGGAAATCTTTGAAAAATAAATAATTCAAATTTAATTCCAAATTGTTAAGTTTTTGTTCTGACCTCCAAAGTAGGATCCATCCGTCAGCTTCATCTCCTTGCTGAACTTGGTGATGACACTCGCAACACCATGTTGAATGAAGTACATCTTCTTCCCCACTGTGCCTTCCCGGATGATGTAGTCGTTTGGTTGAAAGACTTCGAACTTTAACTTGCTCAGCATCCCCGTCACGAAGTTGGGGTCCGCGTTGGCAAACAAAGGCATGGTGGCCACGAGCTTACGGCAGTTAAAGTTGACAATTTCCTGGAGGAGAAAAAAACAAAGAATTATATTTCAATAGATTCCTCGTACAACTTGTTAGTCTTATACAAAAACCCAGCACAAATCCTTCATCTCTACCAGCATAATTTGGATGCATATTGCTGCTTTATCCCTAATACTCCTAAAGCACTCCCCATCACTCTTGAGAAGAAACTTTTTGGCACGCGTTTCATATCCTGATGAGTTTGCCCTCTGGTGTCGGCCGCAGGCCATCTCTCCGGTCTCATCCTGTCCCCTCGGACCCAGCAGGAGATTAGGAGCTTGTTGTCTGTTTACCCACACATCTCTGTTGCTGTGCAGATGGAAAGTCGGGGCACTTGGCATATGCGTTGGTGTGTTGGTTGACCCCCCATGAGGGATAACTCTCCTCCAGTGACAACAGGACACTGACAGAGGGATAACCAATCTCTGGGACGCTCGCAAAAGAGATGTTAGCTCAGCTTCAGATGCCGGTGTCGGCTAATGCCAGGGGGCTCTGACCTCAATCATGCACCAGAACTAATGAATTAGATTGTAAGCAATTTTAATGCCTAGCCAGGAGTCCTCTTGGGGAAACAATCTTTGGCTATGCCTATTTAAAGATGTGTCATATGGCAGAGAGTAAAATAAAGTGAGACACTGGAAAAGAAAAGCAGCGAAGGTGGGGAGAACAGCAAAACAGTTAGCCAGTTATATTATATTACAGTCTTTGATGAAAAACTGCACTTACTTTCAGATGGTTTAACACTACAGTATATACATTTTATTAAATTGGTTTTGTTACTCTGATAATGTTCTAGCAAAAAATTAAAACGTTTTGTGGTAATACAGTAGTGAGCAGGACCTTTTTCCTGCATAAATGGACATTAATATCTGAGAAATAGCGATTGAATTGCAAATCATTTAATGCAAAGACATCTTTATTTCCTTTTCTTTGAGTTTTTGTCCGCTGGTGCGTCACTGTTGACCAGATTATTCAATACTAGAGCCTATCAATTAAACGCTTTTTGGCAGCAAACAATCACTTATTGGACGCAGGAGCGACCTTGAATGCAACACCAAGGAGACTTTTGTAAGTGGTTTCAGCCCACAGCTGCAGCAAAGCAACCAACTGCTCAATGTGATGGATAACCTGGGGCAATCAAGTGTGAATTGATTTTCATTACCAAACGAATACAACAAGTAAAGTGTTCTTGGAAGGAATTTATAGGTACGGTAATGGACCTAAATATATAATAAAAGAACCCCACTCATGTTAAGACTCACGTCTCAGCAGACACATTCTAAATTATTCCTACCTTTGTCCATAGCTTTAGAACAGCATGATTCACTAATGACTCATTACCTGTGACCTACACACCAAACCCAGAGCTGTTTTATCCACTGAAGCAGAGTTGTCACGGGAATATCAGGTAGTCATAATTGCTCGAGCAGTCTCAATCCTGCGCACCTGGTTTCCTCATGCAGGACGTGTGATAAATGACATGCCAGAATCAGTTAAAGTACACTCAGGCTGATTTCATGGGCCCTCCTTTTTGGTCCAAAGCGAGTCTGAGTGCTGGTAAGTGGAGCTGATTCTGATCCCAAATTGACCCATAAGTCAGCTCCCCCAAAATTGTGCCGGCAATCAGCCCGACTCAGCAAGCCCAGCCCCAGTGGGTCTACCTGGAAAGGGCCTGGCACTGAGCTGCATTGATTGATTTCTAGCTGCTAAATGGTTGGGGACTGGGATCCAGAAAAGGGATGCAGAGACTGAAAAACAAACCTAACTGCTCCTTTCCTTTTAGCCACTTTACTACAGAGGCTAAGTGGGTAGAGCCCTGCAAAACAGAGAGGTGCAGCACTGACAAATTAAGATACATCTAACAGAGTAAGCTATAATTTGTTACTGTTTGTAAAGTGTAAAACGGCTTTTAGAGTAATATGATTTAAATAGGACTTGGCAAAAACAAGCTCATTATGAAAGGTGGCATTGGCACTCTCTTGAAGGTTGGCATTACTCAACTTCCTTTCAAAAGGATGAGAAGAGAGCAAGAGGTGAAGAGAGGTGTGTAGGTAGAAAATAAAGTGATCAAGGTGAAGCCTGGCTGTAACACAGGGTGTTAGTAATTGAGTGTTTTCCTTTCTTTGTTTCACTCACTGTTCTGACATGCTCTAAGCCACACTTGTTGTAAGCCGCTTTTGATTACCTCCGCCAAGAGTTCGACTGTTTGTCAGCAGGACTATAGAAAAACTACTGGTCCAATTTTCAAGAACCTCAGTGGATTTGATTGGGCCAAGAAGAAACTATTTCATTTTAGAGAGGATCCGAATCATGTCTTTCTGTGCTTATTTTTGCTCACAGATGTTTTATTTTTAATGACATCAACCTGCAGATGGAAATTAGCCTCAATGGCTAAATCTGGCATGTTTACATGATGGACTCAAGTGCTCATGTTAATTAATGTGCATTGTCCTTTTTTAAATAAATAAATACAAACACAAATCACGTGGGTGATACATACACACATTATTTTTCATTAGTCCTAACTGCCTTGGTAACTGAGTCCACTCTTCAAGTGCCTCTATCATTTTGTTTTGAATTGGGTTTCTTGAAAAAATATAAAACTTTGGACGATATAAAAAATTCTCACTCTATAAAGTTGTATGTGTATTCTCTGTATCCTTACAGTCACCTGCATCATAATGTGAACTAGTTTATTTGCTCTGTTTTTTAATCAGTTAGATTTTCCTTGTCTGTGTCATAAGCATAACTTTTAATTGTGTGGTACTGTCTCTAGGCAGGTTTCGTCTGCTATGCACTGTGGACGGTCTAGAGAGTCATACCTTTAAATCCCTGCACCTCCCTGTGAGTATCTGGGGTCGTGCAGCAGCTCCCCACACTACTACGCTCTGACTTAATGGGGCTGCATGAAAGATGGTCACGACTCCTACGCTTGCTTTGGTTTTTAGTCTTCTCCTCTCCCATATGCCTCTGTGTAATTACCCGTGTAATCTGCTGATACGAGGAGGTCAGACAGAAACTTAAAACTTAACACAGACTCTGTAATAAAGAGCACCATTCTTTCTAATTACTGCTTTTGTGTGAATAATATCCTCAGTTAATTCTCAAGCTGTGTATCTAGGTAATGTTTCTATGCAGATTTTTTTCATCATGTTGACAAATGCTCAGTGTGGGTTCACCCAGGATGCTTAGGAAAATCTATTTTGCTTTTTTCTTTCTCCTTTGACCTTGTAAAATGAGATGACAGGTGTTGGTATTTCAGTTTCATCTCCAAATGAAAATGTACTCTTCATCTTCAGGGAATAAACTCATTCATGTTGCTAAACAGAAACCACTGTGACAGCTCAACTGTCAAGATTGTGTTTTATTATTTGAGTTTGGAAGTGTGTGTTCCAAATATAAAACCATCAAACGGACACTCTTATAAGCATGTTGCTAAGGAAGAAAACTAATAAATCCATTCAGTTTAGGGTCTTAAGAGAGAAGATGTCTCACCTCCTTCAGAGGGTCGTTGAGTTCACTCAGGATGTTGTCCTCATCAAAGATTTTGCCTTGGTAGCGATGCTCATAGTAGTCGTGGATTTTCTGCCGCATGTCTGCTGGAAGCTTGTGGAAGGACATGTATTGCTCCACTTGTTTGTACTGGGGAGACAAAGAAAAGCAGATGGAAATCAGTTGCTGCATAAATATGTACACCAACTATCCTAGTGCTAATAAGCAATACAAACAAGCAGAGAACACCTTGAATAAACAACAAAGTCTACAAGAGTGTGGTTGTCACAGAGTGTGTATTTGTGTCTCGGTATTGAGGACAAGCCGTGCTCTCACAGTGCCATGTCCTGGTTCTGTGTGGGGGGAGGCAGAGACAGAACGAGGGAGGCAGGTGATGAAGGTAAGAACAAGTACAGACCCCGGGCTTTGTCAGGGCACTTCCTATTATCTCCCCCATGCAGGAAGCCGGGTCCTAATAGGCAGCCGAGCTATGATCTGATGTGAACTAGCAAGGCATACCTGATATCCTGGAGAGATTTCGAGCTGCATAGACAGCAAACCAGCAGCACAGAATGTAGGACTGATCATTTTTGCATGATTTTTCTTGAATATTTTTGTTGTAAGATGTTTCATTCTGAGCATTTGAGCAGCACAGATTACAGTAATGATGTGTTGCATCTGCCAAGGTGACGCCAAAGAGATTCTCTCTCTTTATTGTCTGTAAATCATTTTTCTTTTTAAGTTAAAATGTATTGAAAGCACCTTTTAACTTGCCTTCCCTACAAGAAGTTAAATGGCTTTTCATGACAGTTTATTGATTATAAATGTTTTAGCTAACTTCATGTATTCACAATTATTTAAAACAAATCAATATCAAAATTACATTTCAAAATGATAATAAAATAATATGAAATAATTGGAGCAATTTCTGGCTTGAAATAATTAATACACCATTTTAGTTATGATTCTTAAATATTCAATATTCGTATGTTTTTTGTAGTTTCCTGTACTAATTCATACTGCAAGGTAAGATATCAAAATGAATCAAAGCAGTATTTTCTACATTATAAGAATGTAACTATTTATGCAAAATTAGCAGTTGTTATGATTTTCCTATTAAAGAGTATATTTAATTTAATTTAAATCCCTGTTTAAATAATGTTGTGGTTAGTTAGTTGCTAGTTGTGCTTTAGAAACTAATTGCACTGCAACGAGTTTCAGTTCTCCGGATTTAGAGGTTGAATCTCAAAAGATTGGATTCAAATAAGAAATAAATAAAAATGTATAATGATATCAAAACCGTTGCTGTTATTGTTGTTACTCACAGTACACTACACAGGCCAGAAGAAGAAAGGCAGAGGGATGGAGGACACAGATGAAAGAAAGGATGAGATACTTTGTGTCCTCTCTATCAGAGAGCCAGATGGCCTGTGACTCTACTTTTTTTTTCTTGCTGCACATGCATGGCTGGACGCATGACTTTTCCATTTCTGCAATTCTGCCAGTAACAAAGATGTAAGAACTTCCTGTTTCTGGTAATTCGTTTGGGAAATAAAAATCTGTACACATTAACCTGAAGGTGAGTATTGACCCAAATGAGAGAAAATAAAGATAACATACTCATACAGCTCATCTATTTTCATCAGTCTCTGTTTTTTTCACACAGGTTTTCCACAGACAGAGCCAGGGCCGTGAAAACAATCCTCCCAGCAGGTCCAAGGCCCTGACACACTGAAAATAAACACCGTCTCTCACACTGCCTCTTGTAATCACAGTTGAGCAGTGGGTGAGAGCCAGCAGTAGCTGAGAGGATGGTAGTCTAGTCCAGTGTCAGACTCTATGGCCACGGTGGTGCAGAAATGCTGCACAATATATGATTTTTCAGTGATGGAGACAACGCTTCTTATCTCTTTAAAGGGGCCCTATTATGCTTTTTTGGGTTATCTCTTGCCTGTGGTGTGTTGTATAGTATTTTGGGCATGTAAATGGTCTGCAAAGGCTTAAATCCCAAAGTTCCCTCCAGAGCAGGGGTGTCAAATTCAAGGCCTGCGGGTAAACATAGCCCGCCACCTCACTGTATGTGGCCCGCAAGAGCTCTGAAAGAATATAATATGTTTATTATACAGTTACATGCCGCTGTACAAAAGCCCGTTGCCCATAAACTACATGTCCCACAATGCATCTAATTTTGTGACATGCACACTGAACTGACTTGCAATTATTGTCAATTATTTGCCCTAGACTTCTGCTTTCAGACGTAGTTAATTATGAAGTTATTACCCTATCCGATAATAATCCAATGCAGAGGCAATAATCTAATATAATACATTATTTTATATATGTATATTTATATAGTCTTAAAGTTACAACAGGCCCTTTAAGTGCAACCGTAATGCTAATGTGGCCCACGATGAAATTGAGTTTGTCAGCCCTGCTCCAGAGGAACTGGAGAAGGTGGTTTGATATATTCCCAAATTTGTAATTGTATTGGTTAATTATCCAGTCATACGTTTTAATGGAGTAATTTAGATAAATGCTGACTACTGTACATTCCTCCTCTCTATGTCTCTCACTGTGCCTCATATTCTCTCTCTCTCTAGAGATAGTCAGTACTACACTCACAATGGGGTGAACCATTTAGTACCAAATTAACCCACTTCTGTTCTTGCCAGTGGCACTGTCAGCCTTCCTGTTGATATAATACAGTCAGAGGGGCACTTTTTTTATCTGCAAGAAATAATATCCATGGAAATATTAAATATCACTTGTCATCTGTTCTGCAGAGAATGCATCTTGATAAATGTGTTTTTAAAGAGACCTAGTGAGAATTTTATTTTTTAACCTATTTATGTCATCTAGGGAACAACCAAATGTGTTTGTATCTCTGGCTTAGAAAATAGCCATTTCCTGTTTGCAGAAATGTTATGACACTTAATTTAACAGTAGTCCAATTTCAAAAACCATTACGGGAAAAAATAAGGATGAAGAAATAAACGGAAATCTTGACGAGTGGTAATGAGAAATTGATGGTCCTCATGTCTGGGCGGTAAATATGTATCTTTTCATCTAACATGACAGTGAATAAGCAAATCTCCCAAAAATGTGGAACTAATCCCAGACAGCATTTTTGCTTCTCTACAATGCAAATGCTTATAGTATAGTATTTACTGTTTCATAAGTGCCTTTTTGAAATATTAATGACATAAACGGCTGCACATTTAACTTGTTGAATGTCAGGCTATTATTTTAAAAACCTTAGTGCTGACAGGCAATATAGTTTATATTACACTCATTGTGAAATAAGGCAGTGATTATATATGTCTTCACACAAAGCCCTACAGCTGATGTCTGCAGGCTTACAGTGACTCAGCTCTGAAGACTCACAGCAGGCATGTCTTGCTTTACATTACATTTCCTTCCACCCCCCCCACCATTCCTCTGATTCCCCCTGTATCTTTCTCAGTTTATCTCATTTTGTTTCCTTACATCTTTTCAATGAAAGCCTTCCTTTCTTTCATCATGAAGTAATTTTTATTGTAGTTCATCGTGTCGACAATAATCAAGCTTTGTGCAAGTTCAATCAGGAAGAGTACCTACATTACTCATTCTTTCTCCCAGCTGCCTCTAATAGGCCTGTGTTGGCGTTAACCTTTTGCCACGAATAGCCAATCATTGTGCTGCAGTTAAACCTTAAATATGTCCTTCTCTTCCCTGTGATCAGCTGTCATTTCAGGCGACCCTCATCCATCCCCTCCACCTCCAGTGCCCAGGTAAAGCTCGTCACAAGTCCACTCCTCACCAAATCTGCATCTATACTCTTTATCCTATCAACATCACCACCCATGTCTGGACCCCAGGGGGGATATTCTACCTACGGCTGCACCTCCCTGTAAAGATACATCATATTACGACTTCCTAATTTGATCTTTTTGCTCGGGTCAATACATATTCTTAAATCAGAAAAAACTCTCTCCTGATTGGAATAATAACTTACATGAGTCTTTCCCTTCCCTTGTCATCTTCTCATCAACCTCATATGTCCTTAGCTGATGTCTAAACTCACACCAACACCCCTCTCTGCGTGTTACCGCCCCCCCCGGCTGTGGCAGCGATAGATGTAATGTCTACAGGCCGAGTCCCCTGAACCCATCCCTGCTGCTCCTCAGCCTGCTCCACTGATATGCACAGCCATGCAGCAAATCAGCCCGAGCAGACTCTGGCTACACACTGGGGCTCTGATACTGCAAACATGGCATTCGCAGCTTCCATGTTGTCAGTTTGATACCCTGGGAGAAGTCGAAAGGCCAAAGTGGGATGTAGATTAAGCCGATTTGCTGTGAAGCAGATGTACATCACATACTGAGAAAGACACATGTCACTAACTCAAACAGTGACTTCCAATCACTGACTTGTTTGCCGCCGGCGACCCTCAGCCATACATTTTTGTATAAATGTGCTCTGACATCGGTTAATCTTGCAACGATCAAACATATAACCACGTTTTCAATTATGAAAAATTCCCGCTTATAAGGAAATTGGCTCCATGTTGGGAATTAGATTTGGTGTTAGATAGCGGTGTTTTACGGAAAAGGGCTTTTTATTTTCTGATCTGATATCAGTTCTGCTGTCAATCCATACCTGAATAAAAAAAGACATGCAGATTATTAGTGTAAGGATGGCCTTTTTCCTTATTGCTATCTTTTAAAGGATGATGACACTGAATAATTGGGACTCATGATCCCATTTGATTTAACTTCTTTAGCGTGATGTTGACTAGACTCTCGTTATGTGGAATTTCCACCTTTTCCTTTCTTTTGTTTTTGGTTGTCTGTGGCTTTGTATTATAATGACACTGCAGCAATTAGTATTGTGTTTTACATAAAGGAATAAAAGCTTGTGCACCTAATGATGAATTTTAAGTGCCATGTATAACAACACTGCAACACTGCACCAAAAACGTCAGAGCAATCACAGAGCCGTTGTTTCTCTGGATTTTCATTGACCATGGAAGCAGATGGCAAGGTCAGGCCATCCTTTTAGAATGAATAGATAGCGGCTAAATGCTTTTATGTGCGCGGTAATGAAAAGGTATTTTAGCATGTCCTGTTGTAGTCACAGCCAAGGTGACTCTGCTGATGCACTGATAAGAATCATGGCTACAACATCCTGCAGAATAATTGATGAGTACTTTCCTGCCTTTAGGTGTGTCTGTGAACATACTTTAATAAAAGCAATTGGCCTTCAACTAACAATTATTCTTTACGTATCATTTAAATTGCTTAAAAGCTGAGAAATATGGTTTATTCATAGATAAGGTGGTTAACAGAAACATTTTAAAATCATTTTTGCAAGAATTTGTTTTTAACATTCACTGAAATGCTGCTGCTTTCCTTTGTCATTTATGGTAACACTCCTAGGAGTAATGATAACCATTTTACAGCCAACACTTTAAACTGAGAAAATAGTCAGCAAATAATTGGATAATGAAAATAATAGTTAGTACGCACGAATTTGCATTTCCTTGATATGTCATCGGCCTATTAAGTGTCAGACAATTGTTAAAAATCACTATTTTGTTTTCTTTACAAATAGTCCAAAACCACAAAATATTAGCTTTACTTTAACACAACAAAGAAAATATCAGCAAATCTGAAAAATTCTGAGAGTGAGTTTTGTATTGTTGCTTTAAAAGACACTTACGGTTAATTTGTTATTAATTGGAAAACAGTAGAAGGTTTTCTTCCGTAAAAATGTAATTGTCCTTTAAGCTCTAATGCACATTGTATAAATAATAATTATATGACTCTTTTTGCAACTCCAGAGCATTCCCAATTTCTGTTTATTCCATTTTCACTTACAGTAAATGACATGAAATATTGTTTCTGTTGACATATTATTCATATGTAATAGAAATATCAGCATACATCGCATATTAATCTGTCCGTCTGTTTACATAATCTAGTTCAACAAAGAAATTCAAGGTCAGATATGATTGAAATGAAGAGTTATGTCCTTAAGTGGATCAAGAAAATAGAAGACTTTAATCCCCTGAACTACAATGCTGTACGTACATTGAGTTCTGCAAAGTAAGCGAAGGAAAACTTTTGTGAGTTAAAGTGATGTTCTTGCGTGCGAGCGAACACAGAGCGCATCAGTCATGACCGTGTGTTCTGGGAATTGCCCAGGCCCCTCAGCGGGATCACAGATGGTGGCTCGGATGAAATGCTGGATAATCACCTTCTACACGAAAAAAAAAAATAGCAAAAAAACGAATGTAGTTGGGACTGCAATGAAACGAAAGAATAAAATGTGTTCGCTGGCAGCGGAGGGACGATGAGGTGGCAAGTCAGGCCACGGACCTCCTCACCCCGTTGGCCTTATGGGATCGTTTTGGGGAAGAAAATCCTTTTTCCTTTTCATGGCTCCAACCATTGTGACCTGTGAGAGCCCATTGGTCCATGAGGGCACTGAGAGAAGACATAATTTTGCTAAATTGAGAAGGAAATTCAGCCCAAAAGATCAAAACTCCCAGATACTTTAAGAACATCACGCTTGTTATTAGTGTTGCTTACCTTGAAGCAAGAAAACATTAAAGATATGTTCTTCTACATAACATACACTAGCTCTAGCTCCACACCGGCTACTGGGGGCTTGCTAACTGTAGCTAACGATTGACTTTATAAGGCGCGGAGCCACACTTCTATCGCTTCAATTCCTGCCTCCAACCAAGCAACTATACTACATTTAACACATGTACCGTTATTAGAAAAAGACGAAAAAAACGAACATGAGACAGGTAGAACAGGGGAGCACCAGAGGGTGGGAGGAAAACCTTTGCTAGCTACCAAGCTACGTTAGCTACCATTAGCAAAACCAAAAGGAGTGTTAGCAACTGTGGATTTATCCAGAGCCTCTAAGAGAAGGAGATTTATGAGTGCTTGAACTTTAGAAATGTGTGATTGGATATACAAGGTGAAGTTCCTGCAATGACCAAGGGTTTTAATAAGATCAACTTGAGTTAGGCTAATTGTTACGTGCCGCAGTTGGTGCTTGTGTGTGTGTGCTTTTGTGTGTGTTTCTCTCTCTCCCTGATTGTCTCCAGGTGCAGCCTCTCCCCCAGGTGCTCCCAATCCTCAATCAGAGCCTCCATAAAGGACCTGAGGAAGGCTGCAGTGGCCTCTCTCTCCTTCTCCTCTGGCTGCATGTGTGCAGCATGTCTCTGTCTCTGTGTGAGGCCTGTGTTTTTGTGACTTGTTAGGAGATGTGCTCCAGTTTACCTTTTTGTGTATTGTTTAATTTATTCACTTTCTTTTGGAAGGAAGTTGTTCTTAGTTACTTTAAGTTTGTTTTGCAAATTGGCTCGTGAGCCTCTTTTCTTTTTTATTAATTAAAGCATCACTTTGTGGCTTCAGCAGTCAGTTTCCTCTCCTTTTTCTCTCGCCCGGTTGTTTTGTTTTGTTACTTCCCTTTGTACCCCTAGTTTAGGAGGGAACGTAACACTAATATAAGTGACATGCTTACTGTACCGCCTCAGAGTACATCCAATATCATATAAACCCAATCTTGTTCACATATCAGGTGTCTCATGGTATAACATGACTGTTTGGTGCTTACCTTCTCCTGGTATTGCCTGCGCGATGAGTCCAGTGATTGAATCAGAGCTGTGGCGTGGCCCACAAACATGGCGTAGCACGTGGCCCCTACGATCATACTCAGCATGGTGATCCACAGGTCGGACATGCTGACCGGGGCCCGGGCGCCATACCCGATGCACAGCATGTGGCTCATGGCTTTGAAGAGGGCATAAGAGTACTGCTTACCCCAGGAAACGTTCTGCAAGGTCGAAGAAAGAGACAGAGGCAAAAAGGCGGGAGAAAGGGAGAGACAGAGAGGGGGGTGGGGGAGTTACTGCAAGGCAAGGCAGGGGAGGAAGGCTCTCCAGCAGGAAGCATGGATAGACTTTCCTTTGATGTATCACTGAAACTCTATCAAACACTGTGCCATACACACTCTTCATGCCTCACAGCGAATGCCCTCGCTGGGTGGCTGAACTTTCTACCTGTCTTTTGTCTTCCTCTCTTCTTTCATTCAATCTTTCAACACCCTCTTTGCCTGGACCTGGCTTTATTTATTTCCCATATTTGCCAAAGGGAGCGAAACAGCTCATGCTTGCAAGTACTCCAAAATAACTTGCATTATTTACACGTCGGAGAAATGGTTTCCCTTAAAGCTCTGGGCAACCACCACAGCGATATCGTTGTTCCCCCTCTTTCGCTCTCAGGTTTGATAGTTATAAGTGTTGTAAGGAAGATTCAGTTAATTGGAGGCAGGGGAACAGAAATGATAAGGTACAGTACCACACACACATGAAGCAGACAGTCATGTAACATATCAACTGTCTTCCTAGAGGAAAATGCACAGTAGTGGGTCGCTACTGCTCTTTGCTACAAACGAAGGGAATTGCTGGGTGAGGGTGATTCCTCTTAACGTTCACCGCATGTGTTCCCCGCTCAAAGTGAGAACGTCTTCTTGTGCGGCTTTGACGAGTCATCTTCATCTCCAGTCGGTTCATGAGGCCTCTATTATCCAATAATGTGTCCAGCTGTGTTTATCAGAAGCCAATTCATCGTGGACTTGTTACTCAGAGTAAGATGTGTGAAAAGAACCTGATCGGTCGCTGCCGACTGGGAGAGACGCAGCCAGATAAAAGTGCTATTCTGCCGCTCGAGATCAGCTTCTATGACTCCACTTATCGCTCATCAGTTTTTGACGAAATGCTAGACGGAGAGTAAAGTATTTATTATGAGGGATGGACATGTACTAAGTGAGCGTACCTGGTCTTTGTGTAAGTCTGTGAGAATAAAAAAAAAACGACTTTTGCTTCTTTACTATGCAATGAAAATATAATGAACCCTGATTTCAAACTGAGGAGCTTTGTATGTATTTCGAATAGTACATAAAAAATTAATTGCTTTTTGTTTTCCAGACTTTTTCTTAGTCTTAGTCTCAGGAAAAGTATTGTCTCGGAGTCAGAGCAGGATTTAGACTCCTCATTAATACAGTACACGTCAAACGTATGCCTTTTTTCTTTTCACGGAGACATCGTTAGCAACCAAAACAGGCCTATCGAGGTTACATTTGTAATCCCTGTGACTTCCTATCTGGAGACAAATGTGACACCTCTCTCCAGACAAGATGCTGACTCCTCCAATAACCTCACCTCCTGTGAACAAAATAATGCTGAGGAGGCGCTCCGTACAGAAGCCATATCTCACCCAAAACAGTGAAAGAAATATGAAACCTCGAGAAAAAAGGAACTAATCCCCGTCTTATTCCGCTGGCTGACATAGTTCCACATGCCACACTGTCATATAGCAAACGCTGGTGCCTCCTTTTGTCACGGCATTTCTGCTCGACTCCACGCTGTTCATCAACTGGGATGAATGAGAACATTTACAGCTAATCATCTGGCCTGGATGACTCACCAATTCTCATCTCTATGCTGATTAGTTTATTCTTCCAAAGACTGATTACAAAATATGTGATGATTACACTTGCCAGCTTTAATAACAAACAGTCCGGTTGGCAATTTCAATAACACTGTAGGGTTCAAACTACTATCTATATAAAAATATCCACCGTTTTTTTTTCACAATATAAACCGAAAGGAGGAGTATCGTAGCGAGTGTTGTGTTTTACTGGCACACAACACACTGAACAATCTATTTACACACAAAGGACAAACCCACCCAACCTTGTAACGGGCACAAATGCCATGTGTGCGGTCATGAGCCTTAGGTTTCTTTCATGTGCACATTTAGCATGTGGTTGAGATGGTGGGCAACACGGCAGGATGTCTGTGTTGACATATGGAAAAGCAGAGAATTGTAGTTTTCCCCAGATGAAAAGGGATAAGCCCGGGTGACTCACTTCACGTTTTACCTATTTGTCCTTCTATGTGTTGGGCGATTGTCTACCCGGCATGAGCATGTCATATAATCCCATCGTAGTATAGTTTATATAGGGCTTGGGAATTGAGGTCACATCTTGTTGCTCTGTGTGTCACATTTCTGGTGTTTGCTTATATAGAGCATAAGATGAAGGCGCTATTGTGAGACACATTACAGCACATCTTTTTTTAATGGAAATCTAAAAAGGAGCAGGTGAAAATCTCCCAGTGAAATGTCAACCATGTTTTCTATCTGCCACAGTTACTTGCCTGCTTGTTTAAAGAATGGATATATATGTGAATTGATAAGGAGTCACTACCTATTATGAAATAGTTGTGGGCAATTGATAACAGGGAGGTGTTGGTGTCAGTAGTTCATAGTGTTGTGAAAGATGAAGTGTCTGGATGAAATTTGATTAGACAAGATCTGCTAAGTGATGTCTGAAAATAAACACGTTTTGATATCTTAACAGACCAAACCCTATGATACTGTCAACAGTTCTGAAATGAACTGCTTGAGGTCAAATGTATCAATACATTTAGTGGTGTGATACATTAAAAGCAATTGTAAAAGTGACATCTACAAAGTGTAGCTCTTGCTATTTGAAAATTGCAATCTTTTCAAATTCAACACAAAAATAACATTTAATACCACAATTATATTAGCTTATATTTCAACCGGGTGAGACATCATTGATGCTGTGTCAATTTAGAAATAAAAGGATACAAATTGTTGGTTGATATTGTAGTTTCCTAAAAAACATGGTTATTAGTTTTTACGAGGTTATTGATTCAGAAGGTATTCATTCAATACGGAGCATGAGGAATATGTTTAAATTGTTAAAACAGGAGAAATTGTAAAGGGTTTGTATAAGACTAGAAATTGTATCAAATGGTTGCTGAATCAAAGCCAATTGAACTCAAAATAAATCCTGTCTGTGATTCAATATATCGAGGAAGCAGGTGTTACATGTCCTAACATTTCCCAAGCAGGTTTTGTTATCAGACAGAGAGAGAGAACCAAAGAGAGATCTTTAGTGACGAAGAATGATGCAGCAATGACGTCCGCATTATTACTAGTTTGAATCCTTGAGTTTTTATTTTTCCTTCAATTACAGAAAGCGACTAAGAGCAGGTCTGGTGCACTGCATCATGATTTTAGCAGCCGAGTACATGCTGTACAGTACTTTATTTCTTTCATTGGTTTACGGAGTTCTTCAACAGACTGACATAAACATGTCATTTCTCACAGTATGTTTAACGTGTGAAGAACTCTCCCAGATACACACATTGTCTAACTGTTATTTCTTGCTGGCCTCTGTTCTTTGAGAAGAGTGAGTCTTTGCAGTATTAACACCAGCAAATGCAGCTTCTACTTTTTTCCTATTCTCTACAATCCCCAGGAGTTTAATAAATGTGGCTAACAGAAGATGTATTCAGTTTTTCCGCGTTTCTAAATATAATTAGAATCTGGATGTAGCGAAAAAAGGGACATCGGATACTGCATATTCATCTCATGTTTAGAAGTACACCCTTAGAGTGAGTTCAGACTTTATTATCACATGCATTTAAACTGACCATAAGTATTATAAACATCTCTATAATTAGACCGTGTTTGACTGCTTGTTGGGTTTTACAACTTGGGAGCATTTCGTCACAACATGGTGGCTCCAACAGTCCCGTCAAAAAGGATGTGACCAGTTATGTGACGGGGAAGGCAATCAATGCTTCATCATCGTCCCAGTGTTGCGTCACCCACAGCAGTGATTGTTATTGATACAACGAGTAACTATGAGCACAACAGGAAGTAAAGCTGCTAAGGACAGGATTCGACATCTCATCAGCACCAGTGCTCACAGGGAAAATTACAACGATTAGAGATTAAGGACAGATGCACATTTGTTTATTAGCTGTCCTAGTTCCTCTGCAGCTTAACTTTTCATTAAAAGCTAAATAAATTACATTTCCTTTAATGTGTGCAACTTCTGTTAACTTGTAGAATTTCCTTCTTAAATATGTTTTGGTATTAAATTGCGTTTTCCTGTGTGATTTCAGGTAAATGCCCCCCTCGTGTGTATTTTTAAATCCTTGCTTAGAAAGAACAAGCGTGCGCAAACATCCGCATTAACTGGTCCTAATTACTCAATCACATAACTCGGCAAGCTGTCCCGTGTTTTGGTAAAAAAAAAAAAAAGATGTGACGCACAATATTCATTTTTCAATTACGTAATCACACTACAAGCTGTTCTCCCTGGGAGGACACAGAAGGCGCAACAATCTTTGAACACATTAGAGAGGAAGTGCAGGGGTCTGCTGGCCTGAGCGAGCACCAAACTGTACGTTGGCAGGAAAACAATCACAGTGGTGCGGCTCAGTGTGAAGGTTGTTCTTCTCTTCGTCTCGTGTTCAAGACCCTCAGTAGCAATAACCTAAGCAAGTTCTTGTTTTGTTCTACCAAAATCCTAAACTATTCTGCTAACTTTCCACAAAACAAAAACAGCAACACATCTGAGAGGCTTGAACTGATGAACTTGCCTAAAATAGTTCCCAATTAAATTTATGTTGATCGACTAATCTCTTAATCAACTCTTTTCGCCTCTATTTGTGGGTTAGGCAGTATTTATTCAGGGCGTCTCCAACATGTTATTCTGTGCTTCGTGATGTGTTTACTACCCTTTATATTTTATTTATTTCACAATATATAACTTCAAGTTGTCCCCTTGCTCTGAACCCTTTCTTTTTGCTTTCTCTCAAGGGTAATAAATAAATGTCTGCAACAATAACAACAACAACAACAACAACAACACCAACAACAGTGACATTCTAAGGAGTGAGGTGACTTTTTTTTTTCTGCTGCTGTTCAATCATGTGCAACCAAGTGTGCAGCGACCACTTTCTTTGATTAGCACACCCTCAATCACAAAGGTCTGAATAACCAAAGAAGCAGCCTGTAATGTGTCTGGTATCAAGAAGCTGCCAGATGATAAAAGCCTCCACGTATAACAATAGTGATTTTGTCAAATGTGCCTTTTAAACTGTTCTTAGCAGCCATGCTTGACATCTTTACAATTTAGTCGGAAACACTCCCATATTTCTAAATATTCAAAACTCACAGTCAAGCAGCGAGAATGACTATAGTGTGAACATTCTCAATTACTAGTATAATTCTTAATATGTGACTTAACAAGAAGTACAGAAGTAATATCAGCTTTAAAGGGGACCTATCATGCAAAATGCACCTTTGTACGTCTTTTATACATGAATGTGTGTGTCCAGTTTTCCAGGGAACTCACCAAGTGTCAGAAAACACAACCCTCTCTCTTTTCCTCCATACTCAAAATGTCTAAAAACGGGACTTTAACGGATCCGATACAGACTGATACAGATTTGAAAATAGTCTGACATCAGTGACGAGGAGCTCCGCCTATATGGCCAACTCTCCTCCAATCAGGGGAATGAGAGGTTGCCGTGGCATGGTAACAGCATGGTAACATGACGCTCGTAACTCTGCCCCCTCCTTTGCAGGTGGGGCGTGGTCAGCTGCAGCGCATGCAAAGACAGGGGTAGAGGAGAGCAAGATAGAGCGAAATGAGGCATGGCTAAAATGCATGATTAAAATGCATGATCTGTTTGGTATTTTGAAAAAGAAAACGTATAAATATACCTTATACTGTATAGGTATGGCCCTACAATATATTATTCAAATATAGCATGATAGGTCCACTTTAAGTACCTGTAATATAAAAGTGAAAGTACTCAGATTGCAGCATGGCTCTTTTCACAGTATTAGATTATCATTGTACTATCCTGTTTTTTTCACTAAGAAATACCTTTCAATGTTGTAGGTTGTCAATTTGGAGCCAATTATATATACTTATTAGTATACTGGGTTGTCGTTTTAAATTGGTAGTACAGTACTTCATATTCTTATCACGTGTATCATGTTTTTATATGTCAAAAGTAACTAGTACTACGAGTGTTACATAAGTGTAGTGAGTAAAAAGTATAATATTTCAGAAATGTATTGGAGCAGAAGTATAAATTAACATAATATACTGTCAGTGAATAATTTGCCCTGCATGTCCTCTGACGCAGATGCCCAGACTTTGAAAACCCGGGGCTGCCCTAGCATTTTGTTGTTGTTACCAGTTTATGACTGGGCAACTCTCGGTCAGAGATAGTCACGGCCTGTCCACACAGCGGCATTGGAAAAAGCTTGCCGGGCGTGTCTGAAGCTCGACCAACAACCAATGAATCTTCCGTCCCTGACACACAAGCAGCGGTTTGATTGGCTTGAGCTTGTACTGTGATTTGATTGGCTGACGCTTCCACCGAAAGCTTCAGAAGCTTCAAAAGTTGAACATTGCTCAACTTTTGCAGCCTGACGGCCCCTACACACGGCGGCGTGCGTTGTCGCTTGCCGGCGGGGGGGGCTGAAACTCGACCAACAACCAATCACATGAATCTCCCGCCCCAGACACACAAGCACGCGGTTTGATTGGCTACAGCTTGTACTGGCATATGATTCGATTGGCTGACGCCTGCGTCGAGGCGGCAAAAGTAGAACATTGCTCTACTTTTGCAGCGAGCACCGCGAGAGAAGCTACGCTTTGCTCCCACAATGCAGTTCGGCGAATCGTGACGTCACCCCATTCACAGTGAATGGGCAGAAGCGTTGAAACGGCAACGCACGCCGCCGTGTGTAGGGGCCGTGAAACGCCAGGAAGGCTCCACTCTGCTTCCCACAATGCAGTTCGGCGAAAAGTGACGTCACCCCATTCAAAGTGAATGGGCAGAAGCCAAAGCTGCTGTGTGGACGGGCCGTCATTGTTGCGGGACACCTGGAACACAACCTTCTCGGGGAGTAGATGACCCCGAGCCATAACCGACAACTACAAGTAATTCAGTGTCCCCAGCTGTTTAGTCTATCTATTGAAGAATGTTGATTACCCTCAGCAAACTAGTTAAAACCTCCTACCAGAGGAAGATTTTGTCAGAATTTATTTGGCATCCCTACCCTGTGGTCATCTCGTGGCCCTTGACATGTCTTGTGAATTCTCCGGCCGAAGCTCCAAATAAACCGTCAGTGTTTGCCATCAAAGCTCCAGCTCTCCTCCTGTCTTTGAGTCCTGTTTCCAATTGCTTCAGAAGTTTCCACATATACTGTAATACTCAAGTTAAGCACAATAAGGTAAAATAGTACTTAAGTGTGGTACTTGAGTAAACATACATAGTTACTTTCCACCCTTGCAACCAGAGGTTTTCTGCACCAAAGGATAAACCATGTTAGGGCAAGATATGCTTAGAATTGTAATGCCAATGAAACCCACATGTTATCGTGTCTAGGGAAGTGTGGGAAGTGAGAGAGGAGAGGTATAAAAAAGAAAAAGTTTGATTAATGTATAAACTCTTGACTGAGCCTGACTATTGGAAGTGACACATACAGAGGATGTGAAACCAGTGGGTGGGCAGGGATAGAGGAGAGACTGGAGGGTGGTACGCACGGTGAGGCCAAGACTTTCTGCTTGTGCTTCAACCTACAGTCTGTCTGCCAGTAAATCTCTCTGAGAAATGAATCCTTAGCAGGCTATTTTTTCAGCTCCCTGTCTCTATAACACAAAACCTTGACAACACACACATGTGGCCCCATGTTCCTACTCACATATCTTTACACTGTACATGCAGACAAAAGTAACATCCCATCACACGAGCCAACACAGCGACAGCGGCACTATCTTGTCTGGTGTTTGAGAAAATGCAGCCTCTAAAGAGTAAGCAGCTACTCTCAGGCCATTAGTAAAGGAGATAAGAGTCGGACACCCTGTGCCGCACCACTCAGCAGTATCTGCAGTCCTTCTCACAGCTGGAGACAGAAAGTACCAAGCCAACGACAGAAACAAAACATGACGCAATCTGAATTTCAAGTAGGCATTCTTGAGCAGATGAGAGACACGACCTTTTGAAGTCAACCTTCACCGAAATAATCTCATCGTGTATTCAAACAGAAGGGGAGATATTTCATCAAGATTCCCAGCTTATGAACTCTAATGCATTGTGATGGTGAGGGGAGAGGGATCCCACAAGTGGACGGGGCTTTTCACTTTGGATTTTTTGCCAGACCGCAGTCAGCACAGCGGCCTCTTCCACTATTTGCTCATTCTACCAAATCAGAGTCAGTGTTAGCGGTTGACAATCACATATGAAAAGATCTTTCCTCCAATATGCCTCATTAAGGGCTGCAACAGTTGATTGTTTTCCACAATTCTTTCAGTTTAATATTCAGTTTTAGCTTAGTTCACTAATTCAGTCAATTTTTTATGTATGGTGAAATATTAAAGATGGAAACATATATGTATATATGGAAAACAATAAGAGTTAGGTTATTTGCATAAATGTAAAATAACAAAAGCCGGCATTTGTCATCGATATTGAGTCCTATTTCTCTCCATATTCTTACGATGTAGCATTGTATTGTGCGGGCAGTAATCCTCTCAAAATGATTTATTCATCATGTTATATTCAGTCTGCATTTGATTACAGTCTGAGGAAGCTATTTAAATGGCTTGTGTGTTTGAGTAACTGTCCAAAAATATATTGTTCATCAATGTGAAGAAAAAAACTGAGACTTTTCTTTTGAGAAGCTTTGCTCGCCTTTAGAAGATTCATGTTCTGTCTATTGACTAATAATTAATCGATTTATCCTTTTTTGTAGTCAACACTCAGTCACAATCTTTTTACCTGAATATCAAAAGCAGAAAAGATTCGACTAGATCCATGAAATATATGGTAATCCTAATCCAAAAAGTTGTGAAACTGCTGAGATTTGAAAGCATTATTTCCCCTTCAGACTCCTGAACACAGGGACTGTGTGAGGTGCTATATATAGGTGTGCTAGTCTGCAGCTGCAGAGAGAAACTGTCACTAGAAACTTTATATCTGAGGAGCTGGGAGACTTTTCTCGACAGACTTCACACAAAATTATTCTGGTTTCATTTGACCAGTTACAGCTATTTTAACTCACCTACTGTAGGAGCTCTGTGTTTCAGAGGCCATAATCCCCAGCTATGGCTATAGATTTCCACCCAGCTAGTGATCTTGCCACACGGGGGGTGGGGGCAGCAAATAAGCCTTCTTCACAACTCCCATTTCGTATTGATTTGCATACAACAAGGGGATTTCATACTGAGCAAGGGGATCAGTGTGCAACACAAGTGCAAGGAGTTGTTTCTAATTAAGCTCACTGGTTTCAAGTAAAAAAGGAGCAATGTTTATCATAGAAAGGTTTAAAAAGTAGCTGCTTTGTGAAAAAAAAAATTCTGCAAGGATGATTAGTGGGAATTTGTATCACTGAGAAGAAGAACACAGAGAAGGCTAGTATCTGTTTAGGATGAGTAACACATGCTAGGTGGTATTGGGCTCACTTGGGCAACTCATTGCCTTAAAGTACAAATATGAGTTGTTTATGGGTTGTGATGTTGAGGAAAGCTGACATTTGCACCTCCAGTCTGAAGCCTCGGAGCAGTCCATGTGCATGTGTGTGAGTACAAAAATGTTAGTCAGAGAGAGCGACATGAGAGGGGGAAAATTTCCCCGGGTGAGCATTCACAATCAGCATATCCCTGGGGGCCCATACACACACTTCCTCACTATCACATTGCTCTGAGACGACTACCACAGTCCGATTGACCCCTACTCAGAGAGAGATATGGAGGTGGGAATAACACGTGAAAGAAATAAGGAAATATCGATGAAAGGCGGTCTCAAAATACTTCCAAACAGTATGTTCTGTTTGGATATCCACATAGATTATGAGCCAGTAGTTACTTGAACAAATATTTTAGGAAAGGTGGGATATTTTAAACAAAAATGCCAATCAAATATACAGTAGGAAGTTTCTTCAAATCATGTTTTGAAGCTATGAATAAATATAAAATGCATCACATTACTGTAACAGTGGCACTGGTATTCATGCACTGTAGATTCATTTGGTTAAATCTGTCTCACTGCCTCTTCAGGCTCTGTTTCTTGCCAGTTGGCAGATCAATAATTTACTTTCAACAATGTCCCTAATGTACCTACAAATCCTATTTATAGACTCCAGCTCCAAATGAGTCTGACACTACTGTATATAAAAAAACACCAGGAGAGAACAAAGTAAAACAAACCTATACAACTGCAGCATTTGTTTTGATCAGTACTCCTGTCATTATAACAAACTGTATATTTGTATTAGTGTCATATCTGCAAACACATCGGTTAGTTTTCATCCTAAAAACCTTTTCTTTTCATACCCCTCTACTTCCCACATTACTGTGTTTCTCTACTCTAATAAAGGCACTCAAACATTTTACTTGCACCATTAAAGTAACAACACACCAATTAATCTCCCAACAGTGTGAGATAAGCAGCCACATGTGGTTATTTTAGAATAATATACTTGCCTGCTCTTACACTGTACTGTAGCACTACCACTCAATAGTTGTACACTGCATTACAAGAACAATCCTAACTCTTCTACTGTACATGTTTTTCACAATTTTCCATGAGACCTGTAGCCTCAGTCTTTTCGCACCATATCAATGTATGTAGCTAAGAAATGCACAATGACTCTTTCACTTACATCAAATGCCAAAAATAACAAACAAAATAGAAGAAGTGTGTAATACTTACAACCATACCGTTTAGGGACACCCAGCAGTCAGGGGGGAAGTCTTGGAGGAGAGGCACCAGATACTGGAGGCAGCCATCCCAGTGACACAGAAGCAGCATCATCCCTATCAAATTAAATATTCTTACCACTGCACTAGCCAGGTCATAGGTCATATGGAAAATCTGCCGGAGAGAAAAGACACAAAGAGAGCTCGGTTAGACCTCTTGAGAATCTTTTGTTTAGTGAAAACGTGCATTGATATTCCGATCATACATCAGGTTAGGCAACACACACACATTCATTATCCATTGGAAACATGTATTGGTATTTCCGGTATAACATTTTATTATTCCCTTTAAAAAGATTAAAAAGAGCTCCAGAGTACAAAGTCACCTTTGAAGTGGAGGGCATGGTGTGCGTGTTTGGCCACAAGAGAATTACATAGCTACAAGTGCATGTGTGTGTATATCACAGATGTTGAGCTACATAATTCAACATGGCTGCTTTCCAAAACAAACTGACCAGTGGAGAAACTACACACGCAGCACAGAGTGGGTAATGCAGAGCGAGTGAGGTGAATAACACACTGAATGATAAAGGGAGTGCAAACATCTGGAATAATCAGCCGGTACTTGTGTTTATATTCTGTGAGCCCGTGTGGATCTTCCATCAGAGCAGCACATTTGAGAATAGAAAGTCATCAGCAGGGTGAATAAGCATATGCGCAACGTGAGGCGGTTTCATTCACATCCAATCGGGGCGAGGAGAATTGACTCACGCCCGGTTGGCTGTGGCACTATAATACTCATTAGCATTAGAAACCCATTACCTCTTTCCAGGTTAGTTATTCCATAATCACCCGCACACTGAATGCTGCTCAATTTATCCTGCTAAAAAAAGTTAAATATGGGGAAAAAAAGATTGGTGATTGGTGGGTTTTGCATAATAAACCTGCGCCATTTGCTAATTTGCTGAATGGAAGAGTCCAAATAATTAGTACCTATTTTTAAGTTTATTGCTTTCCATTTTCTTTAATTGGCCCATTCTACTTAATTTAAGTGTAATGACAATTGAATTGGCCTCAGGGTATGGGCCCCACACACAATCATGAGGTTCAAATAAATCACACCCAATGAGAAATAGTAAACTTTTTATTTCAAGTGTGTTTTTCTACACTAGTGATAATGGTTTGAACAGAGTATCAAAGTGGTTAATGGAAGACAAATCGATTTCTTGAGGTTATAAATAAACTAAAATGAAAAGACAGGCAGAGAAGGTTGAAGTAACACATTATGTTTATATGTACAGCACATCCAGTATGAAATACTTTACTTTAATAGGCAGTACTTACTTGTTTTGAACACAATTTATTTTGTAATATACTGTAGCAGGTTTAACTCCAGGTCCATTCTTTTTTTGGTCTTACCTGCCTTTTAAGATAAGATATTAGATAAGATGTACTTTATTGATCCGAATTTGGTACATATTATCTTATATCTTATCTTAAAAGGCAAAAAACATTATTTTTCTCCCCAGTTACATTTTTCCTTTTTTCTGGTTTATATACTTCAGAATTTGGAAAAACACTGACCACTTCTGACCAAATTGCGAGGGCTACTTACTTCCTCCTCTCATCAATTGCAATCACTCCAGCCTGGACATGGACTTCAAATTGTGCTGACATGTATTCTGGCATCATTTTGATCCTATTTTGCCATCTGTATGCAAAATCTGCCATTAAAACCACCCTAAACCCCAGGTGCTTTTAAAAGCTCTTTGAATCCACATCTCTCCACCCCGGTCTATTGTGGCTGTCCAGTAACCTTTCTGCACAAAGGACAGTGTCCATACAGAGAACAGCTGAGAGAACAAGAGGCTGGGCTGATGCTCAGATCCCTCTATGGTGCAGCCCATCCACAGGGAGACAGTGCACTGCCCTCACAGGCTAAAATTAGCTGCTAGCTTACATGATGGCTGTATCAATGCACTCAGTATCTCCTCTGCTGCCTACATCTTTATTCTTAACCTAGCAGAGCTCTCTGTCCCTCTGTTGGGTGTGTGTGTCTTTACATTCATTTTAATTATGGGACATAAGACGAGAGTCCAAGAGGCAAAGGGAAGACGAAAACAAAACAGCAAGGCGCTAATAAAGGCATACAATCTTGGAGGATTGTAACAAGACCGGAAAACAGGGAGTAGCACTTTGGTCCTTCTTTGAATTGCAAATTATTCACAGCAGGCAGAAATAGAAAAAGTGTCGACTGCATGTCTGCACTTTCCTCTTTCAACTAATGCGTAATCGAAAAAACACAACAATAGAGACTTTGAAAAAAGTGGGGCGCAGGCTTTAAGGGAAAGTAAGGTGACGTATGTGGGAAGGTTGCAGAAAGGTTTTAACAAATTCCCAGGGAACATTTGACTTTGCTGCGTAGACTCTGTGACCTTTGGGTCAAGCTGAGTCACCGAGGGCGGAGAGGAAAGATGTAGAAACTCATTAACGCAATAAAGGATTTATTTTGGATTGTATTTCAGGGGCAGTTTTGAAAATTCTGCTCGTGGCAGAAGGTTGCCACAAGGTATTACATGTGGTCTATTTATAGAGTTCTTAATAATGAGGCTGCAGGTGAAGAGCAGTGGCGAGGGTCAACGGATTATACACAGGAGGACCTTCACTATGTTGTTTGAGGATGAATTGTAAATATTTGAAACAGTGAGATGTTTTAGTGGTTACCACAGTTGAAATATTCTCATCTAGGATAAACGCTTTGTCTCCATATAGCAATGTATTGTAAAAATTCAAACATGCACATATGGGATAATCTTCCTGAGCATTTAAAGGTTGCACTGAAGTCACAGAGAGGGTCATGGCAGTGTGTCTACGCAGCACATCATGTTAATAGAGAATATTAAAATACAGGGCTGCCATTGTTTTGAATAACATTTTAATGTAAGAAGAATAAAACCCATTTCCTTTTCTGAAGATGTTGGCGCTAATCTACAAAATATTTTCAAGTAGAAGAAATGACATCTTTGCTAGCTGTTAGCGATGTACTTGCTACATACACTAAAGAATATTGTCACTGTGACTTTGAACTACATATCCTTGTGTTCTGTCCGGTTTTAAAAGTATAGCCTGGCTTGTATAATTTGACATCTCTATTGTTCTTGGGGCAGTGTTTTTGAATTTGTACGATTGTGCCTGTGTGTCATAGTTAGAAGGGGTTCTGTAACCACACACACAGGAGTGGATATATCTCAACAACATCCCTAAAGTTACCAATTGAATAACCAGAACTTCTCTCAGGAAGTGTTTAATTGTTTTTATTTTGTTGTCTAACTTGTGCTGGTTCGCTATTTTTGTTGTTGTTGCTGTTATAAATAACGTTTTGGAGCGTAACCCAACCGACTAGGCCAGTGTTTGTGAATGGACAATTAGAGCCCCGTCACAGCACGATAACAGGACATAGGTAGCTTTGACTTAGAGCCAAAAGCACAACCAGTACTCTCTGTTGGCAATGAAAGATATGAGCTTTGATTTAAGTGAATAAAGCTTACATTGGACAGGGGGCAGGGGCACAGGTCAGCATAATCCTCTAATATTGGAGAGACAAACAGCCAACATTTGATGTGATAGCGGCACAGGGTCACAGGCTGGTCATGTCCCGCCAACACAGGGCTCATTCACATTTGGCTTGGTCCCATATATTCATCTGTCCAGTATTAACTAGATGGGGATTTGGATATCAATCTGGAAAGTATTGTGTGTTTACATGCACCTCAATAAACAGGGTTTATATGACACTGGACAGCAGAAGTGAAGCCATGTGTTCACAGAAGTGTTCAACAAGTGTCACTTCAACTTTTAAAGTGTTCACTCCACTGCTATCTGTCAGGTTCATGTATGTGCGGTAGGCTGTCTGACTTTTTGAATCTGTTGTGAGCATGCAGGAGAATTACTCATCATCAAGCTGTGGGACACGCAATTACAAAGTGTTCTTTATGCATCTTCAAATTGGACACGAGTGACCTCTGTTTGAGGTTAGCTAGGATTAACGAGGGACTAATTTGAGGGGATTAAAGCCACCACTGGCTATTACATTGAAGGCTGAAGAAACAGCTTCCAGGAAAATCTGGTATTCTCCCGCTTAACATCAACTTGTAAATCTCCTTTTTGGATCTCCCTTGGTGTTCCTTAATCACAAAATTAAGGCTGAACTTGGATTTTAAAAAGTCATATTATCATGTTATGTTGGATTTAGAAAGTCTCATGTTTTCCTCAAGCAACACAAAGAAGACAATGTTTGCCTAAGCAGATAAAACCTGGATATGAATTATTTGATTTACACTGGTAAACAACTTCAGTGCAATTCTGGCCCAAAAGAAATTCAGTTTGCTGAAAGAAATTACAATTTACTTCTCGGTAATGCACTTTGCGCTATCATGTTGATATATAATATCAGTAATGAATAAAGATAAATAGAGTCTGCATTATTTTAGTGCTTCAGGCAGCATACAGTACGCTCTGAGAAGCTCATCAATCTGCAACTATGTCTACAATGCAAACTAGTATAGAGCAGACGACACGAGAAGATGGAGAATCATTTCAGCGATGTTATAAATGAACTCGGATCTCTCCAAGGCGTGTTAAAGCAGTGTGCTTATTATTGTTACTCTAAATAAAAAGCGGTGGATGTGCAGCAGCACATTTAGGTAATGAGGCCCAACAGTAATACATAGCCAGAGACTTAATTAAAAGGCAGGTGGCGATCAATGGGGTCTTTACACAGGCAGAAAACGAGTAGTGATATATTAATGTTACACAAGGAACCCTGGAAAGAACTTGACATTATTTCTCCTCCACGATACGCTCAGTAAAGCATGAATGAGTGCTAGTACTTAATGGAAGAACATAATTTTTACCAGTAAATATACACCATGGAAGAAAAAGTCGTTATGCTGAATGGCCTCTTTCAGAGTCTAATATTATAATACAAATTGTATATTATTAGATTATAAATATAGATGCAATCATGTGTAACCATCGTCTCTTGATGTATTAGCTGTTCAAGCTTATTTTAACTTCTTCATTTAATGCTGGATAGAATATTTAAAAAAAATCCTAGTTCTTTTATAATCTATCAAGCTTTGAATGCATCATTTGTATGACGAATCCGAAGGTGTAAAGACACTAACGCTTTCCAATAATTGTGGAGTAAAAATATTTCTTTTCAGAAGTGAATAGAGAATTGGTGTGTTTAAACAAAGTGTCCTGTAAATGACTCAACGCTCAGCACTTGAGTAAGTCCTCAGTTACTTTCCCCTATTGCAGATGTGTGCACCATCAATGAGATATAGATCCTTCCTGATATGGATTTACAATAGTTTTTACGATTACAAAGCATTTATCTATAATCAATATAATACATTTGGTTTATTTGGTTTACCTTTAAAGATTTTAAAACATGCTTGTTCATCATTTAAGCTGCTGAACAACATTAGTCAAGCACAGAAATGTAGGGTTTTTATTGGTAAGACAATACATGAGCTAATAATGAGCCACTATAAGTGTAAAACTTTAGTGAAATCCTCTCTTAACAGCAACAACTAATTCACACATTCAAGTGTTACCCACATTGGCTTTTTTATCTGTAGGTTTGTGGCCTCAGCGTATCCTTGATCATCAAATACTGCTTACATCGAGGACCTTTTATATGCACTAACTGTACGATAAACATAGATGGAAGGTGTTGTGTTAAAGAGGATATGTTGATACCCTTCTTTACTGGATTATCCAATTACTAACCATCAATCAATGCATTCATTTAACAGCTAATCCCTTGGAAATGTGTCAATCACGAGTTAAAAGAAAGGCTCTCTCCAGCGGGAGTTCATCCGCTCTGCTTTCCATCCTTCTGTTCCCGTCAGCACTATTCTCCGGTTCTTCCACTAAGCACATCACACTGCACTGCGAGCGTGGCTGCCTTGCCCGCTGTCTCACCCGCTCTGCGTCTATTTTGGTCGTGTGAGCATGATAACCTCAACACTACTGTTCTGCCTTAATCTATGCTCAACCATTCAGAGCAGCATTGGCAGAGGCTGCCTGCTCTGGGGCCGACGCTCATACAGCCACAGGGGCCACTTTTATGATGTTTGTTGCATTATATTCAAGGATTGTGTGTTTATTATCAACATTAACTTATACATTTATGGAAGAACCCTATACCTCTTCCATCAGTGTCTGTACATCGTGATCCTTGAAGTGTCCTAAGCCTTCCTTTGTCTTAATGTTCCCATGTGGGGATTAATGCATGCAATTAATGTATGCAGTTAATTTATGCATATTCTTTTAGAAATGTCTTTCAAGGATTCTAAAAAGTCTGCTCTATGCAAGGAACAGGCTCAGTGCGTCAGGGGAATAAAAATGTATTTATGTTTGAGGAGGAGGTTGATGTTGTATTGATTCGTGCCTGTAACCTGAGCGGAGGTTACAGAAGAACAACAGCAGCTCAGCTTTAAGAAAACAGGTACACACGACTGAGATCTCCAAACCAAAGCAGTGCTTTCAACACAGACAGCACCTCAGTGATAACTCATCAGTGCGATGAGAACATTTGTGGGAAAACAAATGAACGTGTTTGGACATATTGTTCAGAAACTTGCCAGTAGTCTTGAGAACAACTGTTTTGAAAACAGATTCTCTGCTTATGCAAGTCTGTTTCAGCAGGACAGTTAGGCTGAGGACACTGATTGAATTCCTGGAATGATGCTGTTGGTCAGTCTATGATGGAGGAAAGGAGGAGAGCAGGGCTGAGAGATAACAGGGAGGTGATGGAGAGGCATGCTACGTCTATCAATGGTGCTGCTGCCTGCTATAAAAGAAACTACTCTAAAAATATTTAGAAAGACACATTTTTTTTATCAATGATTGGTTTCAGTAAGGATGTTTGTCTGCAGATGTTATATATTTGGATATGATTCTTTTTAATGCTTCTTGCCTGTATGGAACATTCAGTTTAAGTGTCTTATAATACTGTATATATATTTTGTAAGGTAAGACAATATTTCAGATGACCTCTTAGTTATTTATTCCTGCTAGTTCATTTTGGCCACAACCATGACATATATCACCTGTTTTTGCTCACAAACAAATCCAGCAGTTACGGCCAAACATCATTTTTTCCATTTTTCCTTTTAAGCGCTGTGTTTGGTCTGAACCAAGTCTTAAGGGAAATATCTGTCTTTTAAAGAGATATATGCTCCACTATGCTCACTAGATTTCTAACTGCTATCTGCCGTTAAGTGCTGAGCAGGTGGTGTACAGTGGGGTATTAACGTGTTTATAGCTGGAAACTGCTGCCTGCTTTAGCCCAAAGCCACTCAATGAGAGTGAACCAAAACGAGGGTCAGACAGTTAAGCACTGATCTGAAACTCACTATCAAGCTCCCTAAAGTCAAGTGGAGCTTCAGGTTGAAATGTAATGTGTGTTATTTTGTTCATGACTACAAGCAACCCCCATCCCATTATGCTTAACTAAGGTAATTGACTGCGGGGTCTAGCTTGTAGAGTGGTAGCAATCTTCCAATCGTACTCTTTGCAAAAATATCTCTGACATTAAGTGAGTCGTTTGACATCCTTTGAGGAGACCAAATATAAACATTTTGATTTGTTTGCACTACTTAATATAATTAGATTTCTATCATTTGAAAAAATACAATATACTGCTGAACAGTTCTGTATTTGTTATCAATATTGCAATACAGAATAGTATAGACCACAACATTTGTTAACTTTTTCTTCCAAATCTTTCTGCAGAAAGAGAGAAAGAAAGAAGATGTGAATGTCATGGAGGAGTGGAAGGGCAAGCGCTGTAGCCGGCGTTGTGGTTGTGCTAAGAAGGCAGTCGGGAAGATTAGAGCCCAGGAGGGATTTGACTGGATTGCACAGGGTGACCTGCTGTGCTCATGCAAACATCAGCAATATGGACCCTCCCGACCTCTTCCAGAAAAACAACGACGGCCTCTTGTAGGATTTCAGACCTCACTCGTTGTTCTTTTCGAGCTCAGATTGCATGGTCTGACTAAACCCATAGACTGAACCATTGGCACATGACTATCTATAGGGCTAGCCTTGTTCTGCTTCTATCTCTTTTACAGATATAAATCCTTCAATAAAAGTGTGTCATCTCTCCAAAAACGAATTGATCTATTTGTAAATTCGGAGAAAAAAATGGTGTTTAAGGATATTGCTCCTTTTGGTTGAAATAAAATGCAAAACTAAAGAAATGTAAATGATTTAGAGACCGGCACATCTGGCTGTGGATGTTTTAATTTATTAGTATCTGATTTGAATTTTTTTTTCTGAATTATTACTATCTCAATCTGTTATTATTTCTAAAACTGTGTGGTGTTTTGTGTCTGCAACATTGTTATTAAGATGCTGCATGTCTTTGCCGGGAAGCTATTGAAAAAAATCGTAATATCTCCTAATTAAATCAAAGTTAAATACAAATAGTGAATCCATATTGAATTGATACTTTCTGTTTAATGAGGCAAACACAATAATGGCTCAGCATTAGAACCATTAAGCTCTGTATAACATAATAATAATACAATAAACACACAGCCATAAGGGGCAGTATGATATTATAATCATATAACCCGGAGAGAGGCAGCAACACATTATCTAGTCCCGCATACCTCTGTCTGTGCTGTAGCATCAGGAGTAACTACACATGATACGCTATCTAATCTGCGCTGTATTCACAAACGGACATCCATAATAACACTTCTCTGTGATGTAATAACAGCTCATTGCTATAGTGATGCTCATATACCAGACAATACAAATGGGTTGTGTTGGGATACAACAGCTTCAACAGATGATCACAGCAGCCGTTACGACAGATAGATGAAGAGGCGTTAATCCATCCGCTACATTACAACATTAACTCCTGGGAAGTGAGGGTAGAAGAAACAGAAATGCTTCATCAGTTACAAATTAATTATTCTGCACAAGACATAATTACAGGATGTCTGCCATGAGTGGTGTTGTTCTACTCTACTCTAAATAAACAAGGGATCATTATAGGCATCATGGAGAATCAGTCTGTCTGTGGGAGTACACAGATCATAAGAGTGTTTCAAGGTTCAAGACTTTTATTGTCATTTGTACATACTGTAGCTACAGTGTAGCTATGACGATGAACATCTTAGGTCACAGGCTCCTCCAATAGTGCAACACAATAAAACAGATAATAAGGAAAGTAAATAAAATAAAATTGAATATAATAGAAATAATGCAGAATACAACTTACAAAAACTCACCTCTTCAAACTGGCTTTTAATGTGTGATTGTTGTTTTATTGCTCGATTTTAATGTGACTTTTACTATATTTAATTGTTGACCTTTTTTTTTTAACTACCTCTGTAAAGCGACTTTGCGCACCTCAAAATAAATGTATTATTATTATTATTATTATTAGTCTATATACAAGCAATTGGAATATTGATATATATATAAATTGCAAACAGATGAATGTTTTGGATTTTTTAGTTTAGATTAGTTTCTCAGCTAGCCAGGGATCACCAATGCACCCCACACTGAGGGTCTCAACACACCTCTTACTACACACACACAGCAACCACTAACAACAGCCCAGCAGACAGAAATAACCCGAGATTAGCCTAATCTCCACCCTTATCACTTCAGCCCCCTCCTAAAACTATATCTGTCATCTGTCTGCTTACTGTACTGTGCACACCATGCAGGAGGACGCTTGTGTACGCAGGGGGATATCCCGCGAGGACGGACCCAACCTCTTAGCTCCATATGGTTTTCTTATTCAGAACTCTAATATAAATCATGAATATGATCCTTATTGTCGCTAAATGTCAAAAAGTAAAGTTTGAAAACAAAGTAAAGAAACAGCCACAGCTGTTAGAAGACCAAGCAGATGTTGGTTTTGTTTGGCTGTTGTGCGGCTGCTAAAACCCCCAGGCTATGTTACAGCACATTGAGTTTGTGTATTACTTGATTTAGTCATGTGTATAGCAAAACCTGGGTCCCTTGTCTTTTAGAAAACAGTTTTTTTTAAATTACTGACGATTTTTATTCCATATTTTATTCCTTTTTATTCCATTCCAATGTAAATACCGTTATATATTTGACTATATTTTGTATTATTTTTAATATTTATTCTAGTTCTCTAGCTGTATTTTTAATTCTTGTTTTTACTTTTATGTATGCACCATGACACCAAGTCAAATTCCACGTACGTGTCAACCTACCTGAATAAACCTGTTTCTGATTCTAATTCTAATTTAACACATTTAATTTTTGCATTGCATAAGATTTGGCCTGAACAAACTATCCCTCTTTTTGTGAGTCTGCCTCTCGGTGTCACTGCCCGTCTGTCTCTCCGTCTTTACTGTGCGTACACGTCTGTTTATATCCTACATCAAATGACAGGCCGAGCTGAGAGACAGCCTGACAGTGAAAGTAAAAGATGAAAAAACAGAGACAGAGATATCAAGAGGCACTCAATGGACGAGTATATAACATTTCAAATGCCATATATCAGGTTACAGTGACACTATGATACAAAGTGACCTGTGAAGCCAGCAGTCGCTGATATACAGTAAGCACGATGAACTCAGATTTTCTTTTCACAGTGGACAGAATATTAGTTGAGGAGACACAGCATGAATAGCATGTTTCTTAGATTCATGTGGTTAATTTTAATTGAAGCGACAACAGCACAGAGGTTAGCATGATAGAGAACAGCATCTGCCAACTTCTATTAAGTATAAAGTATAGTTATGTATGTCTAAGTAATGATCTTATTATTTGTTTTAAACTATTTGTGCATTGAGCTGTTGTGCACATGAAAAACTCATTCAAATGTAGTTGTAAATGCTTATCTAATCCAGTATATAAAAAGAAAACCAGTGGTTTTTAACCCAACAACAAACAAGAAACATCATTAAGAGAGATCTGATACTTCCATACATATCCTAAAATGGAAATACATGGCCTAACTGAGCATAGGGATGATATTGGTATTTTAGGCTTAGAAGAAAAGGGAGCTGACAATACGGCCTATTTTAAACCTACATTTCCTCTCACTTGAATGCCTTCTAGCGTCCCTCTCAGTCTTCCTGTTTGATCTATAAATGAAGAAATCTAGAATACACATTTTTGTTGTATGTGTGGTGCAGTCAATATTTGATATACAAAGAGCAACACCTGCACACCAACTCCAATCCACACAATAGCTATTCATTTAACCGCCACATTTGAATTAAGGTGTGTTAGGGCCGCTGCGCAACCATTACTATTGATATAATCAATCATTACCTTATATTTAAATTGTGTATACAGTACTTCCAGTCTCTAATTCAACAAAACATGAGCAAATCATAGCAGGTGGTGAGGCTTTTAATACTCCCTACTGCAGTTAACCAGACCAACTAGCAGCAGAAGGAGCACTGAGTGGCTTGGCAGTGGGGAAATGGGTTAAATCTACAGGGGGATGATGAGGAGGGAAAAACTCGCTTTGAGGCGGTGAGGTCGGATTTTTCCAGCCCGTGGGGCCAAGAGTGAGTTTCCCCTCAGTGAGCTGAGCGAGAACACCATTCGAGGCACATTATGCTCATCGTCAGGGAGCCGTGTCTTAAAACAAAGAGGACAACAACACATACAGCAATAGAGGGAAGGAAAGCAGTGTCCTTCATTTCTTTCTGAGAAACTACATTGGACTGGAGGAGTCCATTAAGCTGTGTGTGTGTGTGTGTGTGTGTGTGTGTGTGTGTGTGTGTGTGTGTGTGTGTGTGTGTGTGTGTGTGTGTGTGTGTGTGTGTGTGTGTGTGTGTGTGTCAGGGTGAAGAGATGGAAATGGACAGGAATAGAGATGGATGTTTGTTTTGGAGATGATGAATTGTTAAATGCTGCACTAAAAGTAAGAGCTGCAGCCCCAACAATTGTGTGCTGCTAAATATAGTACTACATTAATATCTGTGGGAGAAAGATAATTGTACCTTTGTAATCCATTAACATATGCAATGCACACTCTGAAGCTCAAATAATTAAGTGACCACTACGGTAACAGAAATGACAATAAATAGGGCACATTTCCTAACATTTTAGTATTTAGTTTAGTATTTCTTTTAACACAGATGAAAACAATTGTTCCTCTCCAGTGTAATTTACAATGATGCTGTTGCTATGATACTTTACAAGGAAAGGTCCCCCTCCTCACTGACAACTTGTCAAATGTGACAGGCGGATTGTCACACATAAACACGTGACAGGGGTCTTTAACCTGCAGGCTGCAGCTCCAACACTGGAGACAACAAAGGTCTGCTACGCCTCCAACAGCCTTCCGCTCATCCTCTGCAACACCATGAACGGGGATCCCAAGTCTGTTTATGAAAATGACCGACAAAAAGCTACACTACACTTGTGTATCCCCCAACAGCATTACGCATAGTTTGAAAGGTGGAATACAACATGATTTGGAGACAAAACTTAGAGCTTTGACTGAATCCGATTAAGAACGATGTAAGACATGCTCCTTGTTGACATGAAAATGCTAATATGTTCCCTTTTTCCATAAAAGGGGGGCAGCTGTTTTTAAGAGTTGCTCAACCAAATAGGATAAAGCATGAACAAACAACGCTATGGAGCTTGAACACTGATGAAAAATTCAAGGGTGAAGAAGAGGGAACTTTGAGTTCACTGTTCCGTAGCCAACTGCTAAGTAGCACTAGACAGCAAATGTGCTTCTACAGCACAATGTCTTTGTCCAATCAGAGCTATTGGTCGATGGTATCTGGACCACACAGCATAACAACAAGCTGTAGCTTAATTATTTTAGGTTTGTTATTCTTTCTTTTTAGTTTAGTTACATTTGTAGGTGTTTCAATTCTGGTTAGATTATCGACAGGAAAGCACAGGTTAAACACGCACTGCAACTTTTATTGAATTAGCATTTAGGCTACAGAAGTCAGCAGACCGGACCAGACCATCAGGATCAGAAAATAATAATAATTTACTCATAAAGTATTTAGCTCAAAAAACAGCTGCAACACATATTTTGCATCCATTTTATAAAATTATAATCTATATTAGATTATGAGATTTGTAAAATGGAAACGGATCCGTAAACCTTTAATGGCTTCTGTATCCTGGGACACACATTCCTTTAAAAGGCTTTGTCCAAGTGTAACATAGGTAAGATAGTGTGCAATAGTGGTGTAATATGGGTGTAATATAGATTTTATAATATAGAAAATGTGCAATGTATCTCATGAGATACAGTGTGAGTTGGAAAATAGAGGTCATATTTTGAAGTGCCTATATATACACATAAGAAAAACAATGAATATTCCAATATATGTATATGTGCCTACCCATTTAAGGGTTAAAGACATTTTAATCTAATGGAGGGATATTATGTGGAATACAGAACAAAAGAAAAAAGAAACAAAGTCACTTCAAACGGTGGAGAAGCACCAAAGCAGAGGCAGGTGACCCAGACAGAGCCACGCTCCGACAGAAGCTCAGGTTGCAGCTGCACGCAGGATGGAGGTGGCCCTGAAGTGATTGATGTCTCCCCAGACTCGTGCGTAACCAAATCCAAATTACAAATTTGTCATCAAAATGTCATTGAGCATTGGATATCAAGTTGATCCCAGCTGCAACATTTGGACCTTAATAAGAATCCTACACAAA
The DNA here is from genome assembly GCF_000735185.1 of Notothenia coriiceps. Classification (NCBI taxonomy): domain Eukaryota; kingdom Metazoa; phylum Chordata; class Actinopteri; order Perciformes; family Nototheniidae; genus Notothenia; species Notothenia coriiceps. Next base: position 1,448 of record NW_011346293.1, on the reverse strand, counting down.
CATTTGAACTAGTTTGTTTTTGTTCAACTCTAAAGCTGACTTGAATTTGCTTTTCAAATGCGCGTTTGCATAAAAAAACTCCACCCATGACGCACAGGCTGCCGCCTCCTTTTGCCCAATGACAAACCAGACCTCTGTGTGATTTACAAAACAATGTCCAAAGTCCCAAGTTTATCTTGTTGGGGCACATTAAATATAAACAACCAGCTGTGCCGCCTTGGCTACATGTGCCTCGTGCAACACAAAATCTAGGCTAACTAACACCTGCTCTGAAGCCGAAACACACCCAGGGTTCTACAACTTTTCTAGCAGAGGTAGTATAAATCTCTTCCAGTGTGTGCGCATTCCTACATTCTTAAAGGTCACCCATTATGTAAAATGCACTTTTTCATGTCTGTTATACATAAACACGTATAATCTCTTTACACTGTGTAAAGAGATTCTGAAAGTTTCAGGAAAAAAGATTCTCTCACTTTTTGTCCTGATCCATTTATATAAAAACCGGTCTGAAAATGAGCTGATCAGATTTAGGCCACTTTATGATGTCATAACGATTTTTTGGCTTGCAACCAAGGTACCCCCCCCCCACCCCCATCTTATCACCTGAATCTCCTCCTAGAGCACCATTAGGCAAGTTCACACCGCAGTATTTTTCCCACTTTAGTTCCGATATAGTTCTGAAATGTCGCNCCTTTTGCCATTCGGGGACGTCTAGATGATAATATCTTTACACGTATGAAAGTATTGGGGTTTAGAGTCCAAAAACAATATATGTCATTCTGTCTACACCGGGAATACGATCGATTCTAAACTTATCACCTGAATCTCCTCCTAGAGCACCATTAGGCAAGTTCACACCGCAGTATTTTTCCCACTTTAGTTCCGATATAGTTCTGAAATGTCGCGTTCACACCAAAAAGAGCCGGAACTAAAATTTGTTCATGAGAACCTTTTTTATCCCCTTTTCCGTCCCTGCTAGAGAGCAGTTACTTTCGTGGGAGAAAAAGGTTCTTATGTCTGATTGGCTAGGCAGAATGCAAACCACGCCCCTTAAAACTCCCAAAAAGTTTTGTGAAGCTGCCATTTTATTATCCTCGCATTAGCATTATTAGCATTAGCCCAGCGCAGAAACTCAGAGAGACTAATTTATGGCAACACAAAATAAAACATGGGAGCGGTGGAGATGAGGAGGTGTCGGCGTTCTGGCGATTTACTCGGAAGGCTTCAGTAGAAGCTGCTGGGAGTCCCAGCAGCTTCTACTGAAGCCAGTCCCCAACTCCGGGGACGTCCGGCCGGGGACTTCGGGTGGCAGTATACGCCGTGAAGTTGTTTTTGCGGCCTGCCAGTAAACCCAAAGCAGAAGAAGAACAAGTGACGTCAGCGGCTTCATTTGCCTAATCCACCCCCAGGAATTTATTCCGGTGTGAACGCGATCTGTACATGAGAAC
>NW_011346292.1:0-1732 GCF_000735185.1 Notothenia coriiceps | reverse complement strand
TTAGTCTGTACATAATTTATATGGTGCTTCCAATTGAGTTTTTCGTCAACAAGCAGTCCTAAAAATGTACATGCACAAACTTTTTCTATCTCGGTATTGCAAATCCATATAATGCAGTAATTTCTACTCTCAGACTTTGTATTGAATAACATGTCATTTGTTTTGGACACATTAAGGGATAATTTATTAACTTCAAACCAGTTACATAGTATTTCTAATTCTGCATTCACGATTTTAACAAGATCGCCAAGATTATGATGGGAGCAGAGAATTAAAAGTTCAGGTTCAGCCTCACTATATTTCGGGAGAATTAAAACGAGCCGTCTTTATTTGTAGACAGCCAAGCCCCCACCTGTGTTCGGTGAAGCATTATATGCTTAAAAATTCAATGTAGGATATAAACACGACTAAACTGCAATGATAGCAAAGCTGTGGCTCGTGTTTTTGGGGTAATAAAGTCCAAATCATCGTTGGGCTGTCACCCAATGAGTGACGTCTGAGGAAGATGAAAAATGTAAATTAAACATTGTTGAGAAAATGCTGCATCTCTTGCATTTATTGACGTAGAGGAGCCTTATTGTTTACCTTTTTAATATACTTTTTGTAAGTTTCAATTGCTTGGTTTTCGTGAAATTAGCCTGTTTTCCTATTAAAGTGTAACAGATTGATGCATCTCCACAGATCATCTTAAAGGCTTCGGAATCCCCCCCATTGTAGTTAAAAAAAAACTGTAAAAACTAGGGCCCCCAAACAGCATCTTGCATAGGGCCCCCAAAAAGCTAGAAACGGCCCTGCCCAGATTCCACCTTTTCTGTAGAATGACTCTTTACTTAAGTCACATTTTAAGACAGTAGTAGCCTATGTGTTATTTTACTCAAGTAAAGGATTTGAGTACTTCTCCAAAGACTGAGTATTAGCAATTCGTGATATGTTAGGTTGTGTTTTAGCGACATCACGTCGAAGTACTGTATTAACTAACATACAGTCATCCTGCGGGGGGCAGCACAGTAACGTAACTTCACTTTTGGCCGGTCTCTCAACCGGAAACCGGAACAACATCGTAGACTGAACAACGCTGCCATTTTGACTTCTTCAGAAGCGAGCTCGGAAAACTGCGTGTGTGTTCTTTTAGCGGTCTTATTTACACATAACATATTTCACCATGGCTATGCAAGCAGCAAAACGTGCTAATGTAAGTGTAAACGAGTTGGCTGTTGTATACTGAGGAATATAACTATGTATATTAGCTTGGTGTGGCTAGTAGTTAGCGACACCCAGCGCCAGCATACGGTTAGCATATGGTTAGCATGCTAACGGATTGAAAACAATCACACTGTCTGTTAAACCTTTCCACATTCTTACTATTTACACTTCTACTTCTTCCAAAAACTTTGACCTATTTGGTGCGATTTGAAAAAACGTATGTTTAGGAAATGTAAACATGAACATTTTAAACAATTCAAAGTCAGTGTTTCGAAATGGCCAATGTGCTTGCTAAATGTGGTTAATGGTGTTTTAAGAATTGTGTTTCTAAACGTTTATTTAATATATAGATGGGAGAATGCTTGAATTATCACAGAAGCGAGAAAAATAACTACAACAAAGTGGTGCATTACAGGTTCCTTTATAATGTTTACCTTACAAAACTCTACAATTCGATAAATTGATATAGAAATTATTTCGTCACAGCAGAGGTGTTATTTGCATTACACAAGGCACACAGGGGGATAGG
>NW_011346291.1:825902-838969 GCF_000735185.1 Notothenia coriiceps | reverse complement strand
CACAACATATGTCACTTCCACGTGGCCGAGAGGGCTTTTAGGGAGGGGTGAAAGCGCAACCAACAAAATAATCGTATTTTGTCAATTATGCTGTTTTCATAATCGTCGCAAGCCATAATCGTAATCGCGATTTTAAAATGCGATTAATTGCACAGCCCTATTGTATATGTAAACCTGCTTGTGATTCTGATTGCTTCCAAATCACGAGTTCAACATCCTTGTCATCCTGTGTGGCCAAACAGGTTGGTTCACCCACATTATAAAAGCTAGCCAAGAAGATGCATTTGGATTTACGGTCTGCTGTGGTTCTGCGTTTTATATACAGTATATGTTAGATGTTTGTTGCCTACTCATACAATGGGTATGTGTGAAATTGTATCTATGTCTCGGGCATTGAAAAAGTACAACTGACAGTGTATTGTGTTTCCAGAGGCTGTGTCACAAATGCTACAGATAATCCTCTGTGGACAGTGTTTGTTATACCTACTTCCTACCCGATAAATAGTCCCCATGATCTTAGCAAAGTTGTGGGCAGGCCAGGGGTAGATATCTCTGTTAGATTCTCTCCATTTCTCCCATAACATTTAGCTTTCAGTAACATCATCTGTCTCCCCCTCTCTCTGTGTTTCTCTGCAGAGACATCATGTCCATCTACAAGGAACCTCCACCAGGGATGTTTGTCGTCCCTGATCCTCAAGATATGACAAAGGTAAAAGGCCAGAGCCCCAGGACATGAACTGTGTTTTTTTCCTTGATGTATATCAGAGACAACTGGATGTAGTCAGTTGTTGTCTTGTTGTTTGCAGCATCTCTCTCTCCCTTTTATACACCTCTCTAAATATCCCTTATTTATTTCACTTCCTATAGATCCATGCTCTGATCACAGGCCCGTTCGACACACCGTACGAGGGAGGCTTCTTCCTCTTCCTGTTCCGCTGTCCCCCCGACTACCCCATCCACCCACCGCGGGTCAAACTCATCACCACCGGACACAACACTGTCCGCTTCAACCCCAACTTCTACCGCAATGGCAAGGTCTGCCTCAGCATCCTTGGGTGAGTCAGGATTCAGTCCTGAAACACTTTGCATTTGTCTCTTATCCAAGGCCTTATGATCAGCCCTGCACCTAACTTTTTTGCCCTGGTTCTCAAAGGAGCACCTGGAGATGTTGCTTGGTGCGCATCCTCTGTATCACAAATGTCAACGGGGGGGGGGTGCTACGCGAAATGTAAACGGGGGGGTGGTGCGCGCCCGTGCCTCGCAGCAGGGAGCGCATGAAGCAGACCCTTCACGCGTCTTACCAGTTCTTATGCAACTCGCAAATATCTCTCTCTTTTCTATCTCTCTCTTCTCTCATGTCTCTCTGTCTCTCTCAATGTTGGTGCGCAAATGCGCTTTTTTCAAATGATCCGGTGCTCCTTTTTTGGCGGTGGGTGCGCATGCGCACCTGCACACCAGTTATGTGCAGCCCTGCTTATGATATCATCCACAGCAGGCATTTGAATATATACAATTGCTAATCACCACTTTCATTGGATTCTGAGTGGTTTAGTCAACTTTGTTACACCTACAATGTTCCCGGTCAAAAATGGCCTCCATATGAAATGAACGGGGGGGGTTCTAGATTCTGTTCATCCATCAGATAGTAATAATAATAATAATAATAATAACTTTTATTTATATAGCGCTTTTCAATAACCCAAAGTCGCTTACAAAAAAAATTAAAAGTACAGAAAGGGGGTGAACAGGCAGAAGACAACATATTGGACAAGAAAATTGAACATGAACATTACATGAACAGGCAAAGGACAACACAGGGGGGGAGCAAGCATAGGACAACGAGCAAAAGACAACATAATGGAAAAGAGGAAAGAAAAAGTTGATGAATGTATGAATAATGAATAGTATGTATGAATAGTAGGCCCACAGTCTCAGACAACCACGTTCATTTTGGAATATATTTACAGTGTCTATTTTTTGTATATTCAGTGCAGTTATTCACGTAAACCAGAATTCTGAGACATTGTTTTCAGCTTAAAAGGGTGTTATATTTCATTTGGTGATGATTAACATTATTTGTGTTAATGTCAGAGCAGTTTAAACAGACCGTCAAATTTGATCAGGATCACCAAAGTAAAGGGGGAGAAATGAACACGACAGGAGAATTAAGGATGGTTCGTCAAAGTGACAAACGATAAGTGTGTTACTGTTATTATTTGTGTGTGAAGGACATGGACAGGCCCAGCATGGAGCCCAGCCCAGAGCATCTCCTCTGTCCTCATCTCCATCCAGTCTCTGATGACGGAGAACCCCTATCACAATGAGCCTGGATTTGAACAGGTACTGAAAATGATGCTGCATTGGTTAGCAATCAAGTGGTGGAGTGATGACATATTTTGTAGGTCGTCCCTGAAGTTAGGAAGGGCTCGCTCGACCAAAAGCAATGGTTGATTTTTCTATTGGATTTCGGAATATTGCAGAAAATAAGATCTGTGGCAAACACAAGTTTATGATAGTTACACATTTTGTTCAACAGGATAATCTCCTCATATTAACACCAATTAAATGAATAAATGCAATCGCCAGAAGTAAAAATCTAACGTTGGGCTATAAAACAGTCTCACTTCACGTCACCAGGGTTATAGTTTTGGGGTAAGGTGGTTTAGTAGGCTCATTTAGTCAATTGTTAGCAAACACCTTTGTTAAGACTCATAAAAGCTGCATTCATTCATCACCAGTGGGGTATATACTGCCGTATTTCATGTGGTAGAATGAAACCTTAAACTCTGTAAGCTTGCATTTCAGACTAGTAATAGAAGACTAAGGGGTTGTTGAGTTAAAAGCGAATCTGAACACACCGAAGTCGGAATAACGATTTTCCAATTGTGGAGACAGGACAATCCGAGGAGCACATTTACTATTGGCACTGGTGTACGTCTCTGTGTGCCACTCTATATAGTGTTGTAAAGAAAATATACTGTAATGTTTTATTTGTTGGTCTGTTTGTGTGTGTGTCTTTCAGGAGCGTCACCCAGGGGACAGTAAGAACTACAACGAGTGCATCCGCCATGAGACCATGAGGGTGGCGGTGTGCGACATGCTGGAGGGGAAGGTCCCCTGCCCTGATGCTCTTTGGTAAGAACTGCACTATTGTTTCATTTGACTCTCCTTCTCCTTCTTTTTCTCCCCTCTCCTGACATTCTCTCCTTCCCTCTATCAGCTGATTGGTGTTCATGTGTTTTTTAGGAGCGTGATGGAGAAGTCCTTCCTGGAATACTATGATTTCTACGAGGGAGTTTGCAAAGAGAGACTGCATCTACAGGGACAGAACATGCAGGTGACTATGTTTCTTACTATCCATTTACAACTACATATTTCATTTTCTATTTCTAGATAACATGAGATGAATACTCATGGGGCAACGACCTAGCCGTTTCCATGCACCTTTAGTATAAAACAATAATGAATATCTAAAAAAACAAATGGTTACGTTAGACTTAAAGTTATTTATGTTGTTATTTTTTCCTTTCTGCCACAGTGTCTTTCTTTTATAATGATAGTAGCAGTTGCCAAAATCAAATCACAAATGTTTGAAGACACCCTTTGAACAACGTGATCTATTCTGAGTTGAGGAGTTGTGGATCCGCAACTTAGTTTTGAAAAGTTATCAAATTGCCCCATCCTAATCATAAGATTTATAGAAAATGCCCAAAACTCAAGTGTTGCATCAGTGCTCAAGACCTCGAAAACATAATAAATTGCGATTATGTGCACTGCTATTGCAATTGAGATATGATTTGCAATATGAGAGAGAATGTCCATTTTCAAAACACTATTCACATTATCATTAAGAAAATATATTTAAATGATCATGACATGATTTTTGTACAATTGTTGCTTTTACCAAATGTTGCCCATACTGTTATTTGGATATTGCTCTACATTGTGTGACTTTGACTTATTGTTCAGCCATATTATTTTATTTAATACAAATATTTGACCTTTTTATTTTACTCTAGCTTTTATTAGACCCTTAACGTTAACTTATATTTTTGTAAATACCTTCATTTTATTTGATATTTTGTGGATATTCGTAAAAAAAAAAATGTATTCTATATTTGAATTATTTCTTTCATTTATTTTATTTAGAGATGTAGCAACTGTCACTAAACCCAATTTCCCCTGGGATAAATATTCAGATTTAAAAATAAATAAATAATAGATTTGCATGATGTAAACAGAGGGTAGTGAACTCATCAGGACACATCCCTGTGCCAGAGGTGGGAGAAGAACTCGGATCTTTACTCAAGTAAAAGTACAACTATTAGAGTGTAGGAATACTCTGTTACAGTTAAAGTCCTGCATTCAAAATGATACTCAATTAAATGTACAAAAGTATTATTATCAAATATAGTTAAAGTACCAAAAGTAAAAGTAGTGATTGTGCAGATTGGTCCATTTCAGAATAATATATATGATATGTTTTATATAGGGCCGGGACTTTAACGCGTCAATTAAGATTAATTAATTACACAAAAATTAACGCATTTTAATCGCACTTATTTTTGCACCGCGGAACGTTTCTCACTGGATGAGTTTCAGGGGTACCGATTATACTGGAGCACCAACTAACGTTCATGACTTCAGACAACAACAAACCACAGTGAACAATAGTCAAACGTGAACGAAGAAGCTGATGAGACCGCTTTGGTTGGCCCCGTGGATGGGACATTTTGTTTTAAAAAACGGACGGATGGAAGAGTCGATAAGAGCACGGTTGTTTGCAAATTATGCAAAAAGCAGCACATCTAGCCTCAAGTATCACCTCAATGCAAAACATATAGCAGCTAGCGTGGAAGCTAGCGTGGACGTTAGCCCGACTCGGAGTACAAGGACCCACACCCAATTCGCGTTGATCAAACAGTGGCCTATGCAACAGAGAGTATTTTATTTTTCATCAGGATATTGGAAGAATAGGAGGGATTGAGGTCAATCACTGGCTACTTTTTTATTTTATTTTAAATGGTACACTTTATGTTGAACCATTTATTACGTTGTTGGTGCAACTGGTACTTTATGTTGAACTGTNTTCCTCCGTGGTTCAGTGCTGATCGTTTCACCATGGAGGAAAGCACTTCAAAAATTGCGGCATTTGTACAGCTCCTTATGGGTAGGCCTACTGCAATTTGTGAAGTGCTTTCCTCCATGGTGAAACGATCAGCACTGAACCACGGAGGAAAGCAGCAGAAAGTCACCTGGAGATAAAGAGAGCGGGGCTGCGTTGCGTGCATGGCTTCCTTCTGCAGGTAACGGGGAGACGCGCTCTGGCGGCGGTCTCGTTCAGGATCCGAAAATACAATTTAAATATTTTGCACACTTATTCCACTTATTCCTAGTGTGCCACTGGTTACGGTGCCGCGTGTCAGGGGTTGCCGACCCCTGACCCAAATAATCGAGATTATGATTTTTGACATTTTTGACATTTCTTTATGCGGATTTGTGCTTTCTTATGATGTCATCAACAGCTGCTGTGTGTCAGCTTCTTGAGGCCTATGTTGCATACTGAATGCAGAAGTGTTTACAGTAACAAACTTCTAGGAATGAAACACTTTTTGCAAAAGCACAAACATCCAGGAGAGGTGCAGGACAGAAGAACATGTAAAATAAGGAACAAATAAACTCCTCACATTAGAAAATGCTTAAATTGAACGTTTAATAAATCACCACTGTCTTTAAGATATACAATTAAGCCTGCAGTGCTTACTGCATTCAATTATGTTTTTATATGAACTATTTTAAATATAATGAATACTCCCTGCACTCTGCACCTATGTTGCTTTCATCCTGGGTTATCTAATATTATAGTATACTCTTCATTCATGAAGAAGGACGCTTCTCCATTTTGTGACTGGTCAAATGTCACTTTATCGAGTTGATAACCAGCGTCGTAGGACCGTTTAGCGAGATCTCGTCTGGTTATTTAAGGCAGATAACTAAAAGATATCCACGGTATGTTGAACTGGCTTCTTAGTACAAGCCTTATGATGCTACTTACCCTAACCATTCATATAAACAATGGATGTTAATCGGACAATTTGTTACTTAGCATTGTCATGCAGAGTTAAAACGTATTTGCATATATAATTGAGTTGCAAAATAACACGTTATAGCTGGCATTACATAGTAAGGATTGAGAACAAGCTAAGTACAATCACCCAGTTAGGTAGCTAAGTTAGCCTGCTATTAGCTTTTAGTTTTAGCCAATTGTTATCTGAGGATTATACGGAAAGACAAACCGCACTTACTTTATATATCCACCGCTGGTCAGACAAATCCTGCCGTTGATATCCAACGGTATGAGTTTCTTCTTAACAATGCCTAAAGATGAAATAGCTTCTGATAACTGTGTGTCTCAACGTTGTGGAGTCTGGTTGTTGACATGTGTAAAGCGAAGCGATGTTGAAGCAGCAGCAGCGGCTTCCCGCTCTGGAAGAGAAAACAACTTCCGCCGACGTCATATCACTGCTACCAATCAGATGCTGCGGAAGCTGCAGATGGTCCTGCCCCTCCTTTCACGTACCCCCCCCTTCCTCCTTTCCTTTTTCTCCTCTCTTGTTTTCTTCTTCTTCTTCTTCTTCTTCTTCTTCTTCTTCTAGGCGCAGTTTCTCTTGTTTCCCTTTCTCCTTTCCATAGTCTTGTACTTTTCCTTTATTTTTTTCCAAAATATTGGCAGGTAATGATTGAACATTTGAATGTATATTATTTAATTAATGCACTGCCTTGGATTATGCTTTGTCTGCCAGCTGTTCCGCCATTTCTGCTGCATGTTTCTATTGTTTGAAAGCCTTCAGAAGGGCCTGTTATTGGCTGCTGCTGAGGGGAGATAAATGAGTGGGAGGATGAGACTGAGTGCAGATGTCTTTGGCTAATAGCCGTCTCCCAGGCAATCTCTACAGTCCCAGTGGACACAGGCTCATGGAGAGATGCTAATGTCCCTGCCTCACATTGTTGGCTTTAATCAAACCATGGAGCGGGATCAGCAGAGTGGCCTACGGTAGCAGTGAATGAGCCTAAAGCATGAATGATGTATGATGGGTGTAGGCCATTGATTTTTTTTGTTTCAGCTGTCAAAAAATGATGGTGAATCACAAAGCAAGGATGTTGTCTTTAAGAGACTCAGGAAAAAACAATATTAATTTAAATTGTGTACAATTTTCAAGTCCCCTACCTCAGATCTAATAAAAGCAGGTGACACTTCTGTCTGAGGATCAGTCAATGTTCCATTATAGCTCCAATCCATATTGTTCCAGGCCCCAGGATTTATGTTATGGACCTAATAACCCCCACCCTATCTATCCAATATCCACCCTCCCCCTGCTTCTGTCTCCCCCCGCCCTGCAGGCAGGTACATCAGCCCTCTGATTCGTGTGTCCTCATTGTGACTCAGCTCCTTTATGAGAGCAAACAGAGCATCATTACAGAAGCAGCAGCCATGCTTTCCAACCCGGAACAAGGAGTGTCTGTAAACGTGAAGTGGGTTAGATATTTTCTGCACTTCCTGAGGAGAATCCTTTTTATTTGGCTATGTTTGGCACGTGTTTAACATATTTTTGAGGATCATTTTCCTTTTTCTTTTGTGGCTGTGAGGACTATTGTGCTTTGACCTGGAGGCTTCATTTGAATGATTGGATATGTTTGCCAGCATCATGAAAAGGACTCTAAAGGGTGGATGATGTTTGTGTTGCTTCCTAATGACCTTTTTAACCTGATTACGCAGGGGCGGGTCATTTTACTGCACATTAAATGAAAAATGTGTGCTTTTCTACAATGATTTCCTGGCTAGTTTTAGATCAATTCTGTTTTCTGGCTGAGACACAATTGATCTCTTTTGTTTACTGACTGACTGACTCCCTATAGAATGTATTGTGTGATTGACCGGCCGACAATGAACTTGATATTTCAGTAAACACTGGCTGATTGCTTTAAATTCATTCACTGGCTATCTGAGCTGCTTTTATTCCCTGACTGGCTGCTTATTTTACTTTTGCCTGCCTGGCTGCCAAGCTGATTATTTAACACGCCATAATTCCTGTTTTTCTGACTGGCTTGGAGTAGCATCATATGTGTCCCCCCGATTTGTTATTATATGGATTTGAAGGATGAAGGATGAGAAGAAGATCAACATCCTAAAGCTCAAAGAAGAAATTACAAGACACAAGGAGCATCAGAGAGAAAGGAGGAGACACAATTCACAGGAGAACATTGGATTATAGTGAGCAGAAGGAGGGGGTGATTGTCGGGAAAGGAAGGGTGACGAACGGAGGCGTGGCAGCGGAGAGAGAGAGCGGCGAGAGAGAGAGAGACAGGAGGGGAGGAGGGTGGATGCGACCCACACCCTGAGATGCTGAGCTGGCTGAGAGAAGACGAGATGTCGGTCCAGGAGCTGTTGCAGAGGGTGCAGTGTGTCATCACTCATGTTGGTGAGTCCTCACATTCCTTTTTTCTGATGTTAAGGTTAGAATGAGATGAGTTATAGCCTCCGCTGGGGGAATCACACAATAGAACCTGCTTGTAGGGTGGAAGCTGCGTTATAAGGTGGTGGTGTGGTTTAATGGAAACCCTTGAATTGATGGAAAATGTGAGGAGAAACAGAGCAGATGAAAGCCATGCAGGGTCTCCATCCTCTCATCAGGACCGCTGAGGACAGGGGTGGGGGGGGGGGCTATCATCATATTCAAAGCTCCATCTATGATTTGAATTCACTGTGTGGTTATTCTCTATTGCTCATGAACTGTTGATGAGTTGCATGTGCCTGAGTGAATGTCTGCAGATTGATGTGCTTCATTTTGAATGATTTACAAGAAAATGTACAGAGACTACATTTAGGTACATGGTTATAGTTTGGAAACATGTATGCATTTGAATGGCCAATCCTGTTAAAGCATTTGTTTTTCACAAGATTCACAAGGTCAATATATTAAAGATGTTTAATCCCATGAAGCACTTCCTATCCTACATCACCTTTTCTCTTTCTTGTTTTCTCCTTACATCTTTCTTTTCCTCTTCTTTCTTTTCCTATTCATTCTCTCCATTGCTACTTTGCCTTTTCCTTCCCCTCTCCACCATTCCTCCCATCAGCCCCTTCTACCCATTGGTTTTACTTCCCTGCCGTCTCCCTTTCCTCTCCTGCTTCTGTATTCTTTCATTCTGCTCGTTTACTATTCAGGATCCGGGTCATTTCCTTCCCCTGCTTGTCGGGAAGTAGGTTATTGTGCCACGCTGGAAACTGTCGCACTCCTCCAACACTGCACTTCCTGCATCACATAGCTATGGGAGTGTGGGGCAGGGGGGTGGAGGAGGGCTGCAGAGAGTAACTATGGAAACTGTGCTAGCTTCTGCAGAGCAAGGGGACTGTAATCGATGTATCAAGAGCCAGGTTCATGTGGGATGGTGCCGTCAATGTTTGCATCATTTGTGGCTGCATAAAGGTGCTGATTAAACAGGATATCTTTTTCTTGCTGTGGATTTGTGTATTTCTCTCTTAGATTATATTCTTCATATTCATATTCTGAATGCCCAGCCATTAGGAGAATTAAATGTACATGAGAACACATAATAAAAATCCAATGCACACAAACACATTCATTCATCAGGTGTTGTTTTAGTTGTCATGGAGTCATAGATATTGATGTCTCTTTTCTAAGACTTTTTGGGGGGTTTCTTATCGACAAACTGTATGTTGGGTTAAAGCTGAGTTCGTTTTTGACCTTGAATATGACCGCCAGAGGTGGGAGGAGTACTCAGATGTTCTACTTGAGTAAGGTTAGATGTACCAGAGTGTATCAATACTCTGTTACAGTAAAAGTCCTGCATTCAAAATGTTACTCAAGTAGAAGTACAAAAGTATTAGCACCAAGATATACTTAAAGTACCAAAATTAAAAGTACTCATTATGCAGATTGGTCCATTTCAGAATAACATATATGATATTTTTTCTAATGATGGATCATGAAAGTGTTCTCAAAGCTGGTAAAGGTGCAGCTAGTTTGAATGACTTTGTATACTGCAGGGTAGCTTGTGGATTTACTCCAGGAGGAACTAAAGTCTGATTCAACACTTGATTAGATTTCACAACATGTTTGCGACTTTGTAGAAGAACAAAGCAGCAATAAATTGTAATACTAAAGCAAAGGACAAGTATCTCAAAATTATACTTAAGTACAGTACTTGAGTAAATGTAATTACTTAAGTTACTTTATATCTCTGATGACCACTGACAAAACCATCTCATCACAAACTTCATAAGTAGTTTATTTTCCTGATTTTGAGCTGGTCTTTCCTAGAAAAGCTTAACATGCAAAAAAAAACGCATACTGATGATAATTAGGTGATAAGGATTCACATCTCCAGAACTCTAAGTAGTTCAGTTTTCACAATGTGAAACAACCACACCAAAACTCCATGTCTTTTATGAATGCACCAAATTATTTGGTAATGTTACATCGTGGCTTGGTTGTAGACATATTTCCAGAAAAAGCAGCGGGACATATTTGGAATCTTTGGAAACTTTGAAACTTAAACGGTGCAAACGTGCTACAACAGCGGAAAACCATTCCATTAAGAAAAATGCCATGCAGTTTTAAAAACGATACGGATGTAGAAACACAATCGACACTGTTGTTGGAACTTAAATAAAATGGGTTATTTTAACAATGTAATCACATGATTCTTTCTGGTATTATTGCAGATCTGCTCTAAGCTAGCTAGCTAACCTAGTCCTTTCAAATATACTGACGAAACACTTTTAAGTCTGAAACAGGCTTACTGTGCCAACATGTCAGTTGGCCAAATGTATAATTCCTGAACATCAACAAGAGCTCAGGTTATTGAATCAAGTTTGTGAATGTTTTGTATATGCTGCACATGTATTGACAAGTTGGTGAATGTGTTTTGGCACATTTGTGTTTTTATATTTGCATGGTGCAATGGACATGTTTTGAACATTGTAGTGCGTTTGCCCCTGTTTGCCACCGTATACAATAGACTGAGAAGGGGTCAGAAAACAGTTCTATGAACATGGTGATGATCATATGTAAAGACTTTGGAACAAGGGCATCCTGGCCTCAGATCAGATCATATTTCTGTGCGACTTTGGAATTTTTTTACAGTTTGGAGGACCTGACAGAAAAAGGCTGGACATTAAACTATCAAAGACTCAGAAACCTGGGTATTGTGTACATAGAGCTTATACGTCACAAAAAACTAGGATGAGACTCATTAACAGAAGTGTGACCTTGTTTGCATTTAAAGATGTATCTTATGAAAAACATTGTAGAAGGACCATAACACATCATGGGGTCTCTCTGCATATTCAGCTGTTTCTCTTTCATCTTCCTTCCAAAAAAGTCAGTGTTGTTCATCAGCCAGCAGGGAGCTCACTCACTCCAGCTTGGACCAGCAGACTAGAGTACACAGGATGATGATCATACAAATCTTCCTCCCTCATTGATTTTAAAGCAATTACCCATCTCTCTAATATCTTGTTTAGTCCCAGGAAAAACCGCCAATTATTAAGGTTGTGGAACAGTCACAGCAGGAGGAGCAAAATACTTAAATGACGGGACATCATTGATCTAAGATGACCGTTACTATGTGTTAACTCACTGGAGATTGATCATGTGAAGCTCCCTCTATGTCATGTGACTGTCACATCTCTTCTGATGCTCCCATAATAACTGTGTCTAGCAAATGATTAGTTAATGTTAGAATTCAATCTGCTGTGGCTTCCTTATTTACTAGTCAATTGGTTGGCTTGCTTGTCTGGGAATGAGTTCCTGGAAGTACAGTCACATTCTGGTTGTTACATTTTCATTTCTGTTAGTATGAAGATAAATCAAAGATCTAGAAAGAGTGGAATTGTGTTAGTCAGCGTTAGAGGTGCTATACAAGGAATCTTTTTAGCCAGGCTGCCAGTCTCCCCTTGGTGCTTTCAGTGCTCCAGCTAAGCTAGGCTAACCACATCCTGATTTTAGTTGCCTAATATTTAAATCAATCGTCTCATCTAATACAAATCAAAAAAGTAAAAGAGTATTTCCCTAACTTGTGCTCTGAATATTGTGTAGGTTTAAGAAGCCCTATTTAACAAATAACATAAAGGAATGCCACTTGAGAATGTGAGAAACACAATAAAGTAAAACACAGCAGTTATTTAATGAAATTACAGTAACACATAAACGAAATATAAGGACCAACTCCAATGTTGAAAAAGTGGTGAATATATACTGCACATTATCAAAACATCCTCACTCCCAGGTCGGCCTATGTTGACGTTATGTCCAGTCCCCTGTGTCGGCTTTTTCCAACGCAAGGGGGCGGCCCTTAGCGTAAATTTTCAACTTTCCGGGATGTCCATAGGCTTCTATATAGCTCCCTAAACGTATGTTGTAGAGTCTAGACGAGTTGAGATCGCGAGCGAATGCTCCGCAGATCCATTCTCACAGCGTTTATTAACCTTTTTCTAACTCAATATCAAGCCACACTTATTGTTTTTACTTCTTTATTTTAATTGAATAATGTAGGACTTTTGTTGCTGTCAGTTATGGGGAGAGTAGGGGCTCAGAATACTGAAGTCTTTATTGTTTCTGCGTTTTTTCCTTCTAATTTTGTATTATTTTCTAAACCACACTGTTATTTACTCAACAATAACACATAATTATCCTTGTGTTTATTTATTTGTTTGATTAATAAACACAAGTTGGGGAGCAGCTCATAGTAGCCTAGTTGCTTTAGAGAATTTTACACCCGGAAGTAAGTATTCTCTCCGCTTCGCTTAACAAACCCCGTGATAGTCCTCAAGCTCTGTGATTGGATGTTTGAGTGTGTGCCGAGGGTTACGCCGATCGCCGAACAACACTTTGAAATGGGATGGAACCACAGCAGACTGTCCAAAACTGGATTTGAACGGGTCCACCCCGTCGCCCCCTCCCCATCCAAATAAAGCCTTATTAGTTTGTCCGTCTGTGTCTCCTATTAATATCTAATAATAACAATAATACATTTCAATAACG
>NW_011346291.1:816258-825876 GCF_000735185.1 Notothenia coriiceps | reverse complement strand
GCCGGATCACAACATTTATACACAGAGTTCACTTCTGAGCGAGCTAGACAGTGAGTTGGCAGTGTTCCATTGGTCGGTTTCCCTTCTGGGCGGGATCCCAGGTAGTAAGTCCGCAGTTGTTGATTCCATGTTGCTTCTGTGTGTGTGTGTGTGTGTGTGTGTGTGTTTGTCCCTCTGCCCTCAGGCAGATCCCCCAATCAATGATTTGGAGTCATGACAGAGGACTCTTTGACAGGACACATACTCATTCCCCCTAAACATCTTCAACACACACACACACATCCTATCATGTATCTTATCACACAACAGTCACCTGTTTTTCTCTATGAAAGCCATATTTGTAAATATCCAAACGCCATCGTCCCATGACAGTCCCCGAATCAGTCAACCAACATAAGTTAATTGTTCTTGTGGCTTAATGGCTTTTGTGAACTTCCCTTCACCCCAAAGTCAGCTTACTAGGAATGAATACATTTTATTGATAAGCTCAAAAGGACGTTTATCTTGTTTACTGCTGGGTGACCCAAGTCTCAAGGCCTGCAGGATGTGTAGGAGATAAACATTAATTCTACAAGACTTTAACTGCCTTATAAAAATGTATAATTTTCGGCGGCCGAATATTCGGTGCATCCCTACTAAATGGCCCCTCATATGTTCCTGTGGCTTCATGGCTGTTAGTTATATAACTTACTGTAAAGGTGACCTATCATGCAAAATGCACTTTTGTACGTCTTTTATACATGAATATGTATCCCCGGTGTTCCAGGAAACTCACCAAGTATCAGAAAACACAACCCTCTCTATTTTCCTCCATACCCAATCTCTAAAAAAGGGGCTGCAACGGATCTGATACAGACTGATCCAGATTTGAACACTTTTATGTCGTCACAGAAGTTGCGCTACGGCTATTGGGCCAACTCCACCAATCAGGAGGAGACAGCCACGGACATTGCCGTTCGAAAGCGCTGGAGACGCTGTAGTACATATTTCAGGCCACCAGATGGTGCTGTTCTCACTGAATCCGAGCATGAAAGGCAGTGTTAAATTGAGCGAAATGAGGAATGGATAAAATGCACAATCTGTTTGTTATTTTGAAAAATAAAAAGTATAAATATGCCATATAGGTATGGTACTACAATATATTATTCAAAAATAGCATGATAGGTCCACTTTAATTTGCAGCTGCAAAAACATTTAGTAGGTGTAGGCTCTAAAGGAAGGTTTTTTATAGCCGCTGTGTTTGTGCTGATCCACCATGTTAATTGAAAATATATTCTGAGTTACTTACAATTACATAAGTGGTTAGAAAATAACTTCCTTGTTCCATGATGGCAGGATAGGTCAAAGACTGTGAACAATTGTTTTTATAACCCCCTCCCTACTTAATTACAGATTGTTGGTTTCACATAGTTGTTGTGGTTTTTAGCTTTGGATTAAAATCCATATTATTATAGAAATCTTTATTACAATTGTTTCATGCATTAAACACGAGAACTTATAGTTTTAAACATGCTGTAAAATCACCTGGTCTTCATGGCGCATATTTACCTCATAATATTTGTATCAAAACCACATTTGTCTGTACATAATATGACTTTCACATCCAGCAGTTTTCTACATGTGTTAAACATAAAACGCACATTTTCCAATGTAGTGGCAGACATCGTACAGTATGGAACGCAATGTGTGTGTTTAAGCATTTCTACACTCCCTTTAAATGGGATGGTTCCAGTCAGCATATCAGTGAGCCTTGTGGTGAATTACACTTGGCTTTGCTGTAAAATCTCCATAGGAACAGTTTTCCTGAACAACAGAAAAACAGTATGGCATCAACTCCACCACCATGCACATTAACATCCATGTACTAATGTCCCCTCTGTCCTTTATTGGCTGATGACATCAGAGCAGCACCAGGATGTGAAATGTAACCTTGGTCCCTCATGCATCATTCATGACCGCACATGCTGCTTTATGGCTGCGGATTTACAATGGCTGCTCCTCTTCCACTGATGCGTGCTGTCAGGATGATTAGTGCTGAGGCGGCAGATAAGAGCCTGCACACAATCATATTCTTGTTCAATTTTAAGCTTTCTGGAACCTACCCTTTACCCTCCTCAGTAGTGAACTCCTGCAAAACTGCTGCTTTATCAAAGGAGGGTGTGTTACAGGGTGACCTTCAGGGTGTCCAGAGAGAAAGGTCAGGCTGTAGTGGGGGATGATGTCTGATGTTGCTGTGTGTTTTTTTGCTTTGACAACCGAGAGTGTGGGAGTATTTTATCTCTGTGAGTGCGGGGACATTACTGTCATTAGATGCTAAGAGCATACATATAAATCATTTCATAATGCTGGATTCCTGCAGAAGGACTCTTGGTAGATTGAGTGTGTAACATGGAAAGGATGAGAAGGAATACTGATCAACACTCATCTTCTTCTTAGAACTGATTTTATGGGCCATGATCTGTTCTGTGCTCAACACTCGTATTAATTTGAGGGTTTGAACACTCCTCAAGTCGGGCTTTATAGTTTTGCTCAAAGGCTTCACCACACTGAGGAGCAGCTTCTTTCCTTATAGGCTATAAGACTTTGCAACTCATTCTCCTTATCTACATTTTTAATGTATAATAAAGTCAAAACTTCCCACATTTATTTTGCGACCGTGTTGTAAAATGACAATATAGCATTTGAAATAAATACATCAGAAAAATGACTTCAAGATTCGGGGAAATTGTTTTTATTCAGTTAAGAGTAAACACTTTTTCCTGTCTAGAGTGTTTCAAGGCTCCTTATTATCTTAATCAAATAATATAAGTCCATCATGAATTGGATCAAGGTGTTTTGGGGTTGGAGGGTTGTTTTATGCTGTACCATTATGATTTGTACATCAATAACGGACCAACATCTTAAATCCACAGCTTGATACTCTGAGAATGTTTTTTCTTTGCATATATTCACCCTAATGGTTCCACACTTTGCAGAGTAATTAACTCCAGGAACTTTGGTTTACATGGGAGATAAGAACCTTGATAGTATTTATGAAAAACATTGAGAGGGGCAAGAAGATGTGGGATGAAAAAAAGAGCGTCATACCATGCCTGGGTAACCACTACAATATGTTGGCTTCAAAGGCTCTGAGTGCTACACACATTTTTCACAGGTGTAGGAAGCGCTTGTTGTCAGGACAGCAGCTGGACGGAGTTCTCTGATCAAGACAGGATCAGACGACATGTTGAGGTCTTTGGCGGTACAGAACAGAAATGTTTACATCAATAGTGCACTGAGTCACATTTAGTATTTATTTACTGACAGAAAAGCTAACCGTATGATGAATTCTTCATATATCTAGATCCCTTTTATGCAAAACATACCTCACTATCACTGGTACGAGCTACTTACAACTAGTATAATGCAGGGCCACAAGAAGAGCCATACAAGTAGATATCACAGCTCACAAGTAAATATGTGAAAACCATAAAGCGAGACATTATAGAACATTAGTGAGGCAGACAGGCAATCCCACTTTAAATCTTTTGAAGGAATCATTAAGTTGAGCATTTCATTTAGAAGGAAGAAAGGAAAGGAGGCAAGAAACATTGGGAGCAAAGTAAAAAGAAAAGTAAGAAGAAAGAAGGGAAGGAGGAAGAAAGGAAAGGTCTAGGGAAGTAATGGAAGTGTGGTATATTGACCACTTATTACATGGCTTAGTTGAATACTCGATTCTGATTAGTCAATTCGGACCTTTCAGAGGTTAATATGGCAGTAGTACTGGCAGGTGTTTACTTCCTGTCTCCATGATCACCCTGTCGGGTGTTCTTTGTCCAATAATGACCACGTTGCTGCACATTATCCCATACATAATGGTTATAATGTTACTGTAAATGCAAACTGGTGCTTTTCAGACCACCCATTTTGCATTTTCTCATCCTCCTATAACATAAAAACACAAGCATTTCTCTTAGAACTCTTATTTATAGGTATATTGTCAAAGGGTGGTTGGTCTCTGTAAAGACATGATGGTAAACCTCAAGCCGTAATTTGAAAACTAGACTTGGGGTCGATCTTACAAAAAACACTTCAACTAAATAAGTAAACAAACACGTTACGACATGTTAATTAGAGAAAGTTACATTTGTTGGTGTATTTAGACTGGACGGATCCAGGCTCGCTGTTTCTTCCTGTTTCTGCTCTTTAAGCCAAGACCATTTCCTGAGCCCAGCACTTACATGTCCGATTCACATCCATTCTTAATATCTCACTCTCATAAATAATGCAAACAAACATATTTCAGAAAAAGGTTGACGTCTCCTTTAACTATTGCATTGCATTGCATATGGCAGTACATTATTTGGCAGGTGCTAGCCCAGTGCTCATATGCCTGGCTTAGGGTCAGTGGTATTTCCCAGAGGACCCCGCCAGCAGCCCTCCCCAACCTTTGTTGTTATGACGTCAGAGCTGCATTCTCTCTGCTTCCTCTTCCTGTCTCTGAAGAGCTGCTGGGTCTCCATATCCTATGGAAAACGTTTGTCTTGTGTTGTCAGCTGGACTGAGGCCAGCTGAGCGGCTCCACTCACAACAACACAGCTGAACAATAGAAATGTTTCAGTGAGAGAACTTTGACTTCCACGCCTGATTTACTCATTGCACAGATTTCTAAGCTGGTCAATCCTGAGCTGATGGAGGTCAAGTGAGCTGGTGACCGACTCGAAAAGTGGCTGACTTACTGCACAACAGGATTCTTATGTTTCTGGTTTTACTCCACAGGGCGTAGAAGACATGCATGTTTACAAAATACCAATTTGGGATCTGGGATTTGGAAGTATATCTTATCTTATCCTATGGGCTGACAGTTCATTGGACATTAGCGAGCCGGGCATTGAAAGAAATGTTCATATTGGCCAAATTCCGTGTCAGTCGTGTAACGTTTTCTGGGCCCAAAAATATTTGATTCCCATTTACTCATTTGGAAAAGAGACGTCTGTAAGTCTTTTTTTTTTTTTACCAAAATCAACTACCTTGTATGAACATTTAAATTACCTACGTGTTTGGTGTTGAACTATATTGTCCTAGATGATTCATCCCATTTGTTTTAGGAGCTACTGTTCTTTTTAGTTGCTTTAGGTCATGTCTCAGATGAGCATTTTTTTTTTTGCGTAAAGATTTTATAAAAGCAGCTTGTTCAAAATAACAACTGTGTCTGAACAGAGATCAGAAAACAACAGCTGTTCCTCTCAGTTGGGGGACTGGTGGGAACATTCTGCTCATCAATTATTAAAGAGATGAGGGGAGACAGGGTCAGACAGACACTTTCAGTGAGTCGTTCCTCAGAGATGAGCTCATGGTGTGGATCCTCTCAGGAGGGGACTCTAGTTGGCCTGTCTGAGGAGCTTCACTGGATCCAACAGCACACATTCACTCTCAGTGAGATACTCAAAGCCTCATAATTTAATCCATGATGTAAGGAAGACTCCTCCCTGCAGCTGAATGTCACAACACACAGTTCTTGATGGATAAAGACTAACTTTTTCTATTGCAAACATTAATCCTGTTGAAGTGCTCTTGAACAAGACATGGGTTGTGATCGAATTGTCCACAAATCGGGTCCTAAGTCCTTTTTGTTGAAGGAGATTCATCAGGACTTTGGAAATTCAACTTTGGTGTTAAGAGAATCTGACTTTCACTTCTCACAATTATTCTGATTCAACGGAGGATGTGACTGATGTTTGTCGTCCAAGGGAAAACTTAGATGGACTACTTAAAGCACATCTAGATACGATTCCCCATGAGTTGTTATGATATAGTTTACTGCGGGATATATAACGATGGACAACATTAAAAACATGTTATTTGTTTAAATTAAAAATAAAATAAAGGAAAGTGAAACTAAATGGCTGCTCACCCTCCTGTACACTAACAACCTGAATCCTAATAAGCATGATTGTATGAAACTATTTGAATAAATACTTTATGCAGTATATGCATTATTTTTTAGGCCAATCATCCACTACATCTATGCATATCAGTATTCAAACATGTTGAGTAAAACAATAACCACCAAACTCACCATGAATAATTATTCCATCATTTTATGGTATTTTGTTCTTAGCTTGCCTTAAGGTTAAACATATTGAAATGTCATAATGTATAAGCACTTTGACAAGATATGGAATAAGAATAAAATAATAAGCACTGTTACTTACATGATCTGCGTTTATCTGTCACAATTATTTTTGTGAAAGTCTGTATGCTACGTCACTTTAAAGGTCCTATGTCATGGCCATTTCTACTGATCATATTTCCATTGTTGAGGTATACTAAAATAGATTTAAATTGTGCAATTTTCCAAAATCACATTGGTTTATCTTATCTCTGTATAGTATGTGTATTCACTCTCTGTCCTAAACGGCTTGTTGGTTGTTGGAGCTCCTGCCCCCCCCCCCCCCCTCCCTGTGAGCCCAGTGTGCTCTGATTGGTCGGGACGTTGCGAGGCTCGTTGCGAGGCTCGTTGCTGCTCGCCGCTGCTGCGAGGAGAGCGGACAGGTTTTCCGGGTCGACGATACAGAGAGACACAGCGAAACTCATCCTGAGCACACACAAACACTCACAGCCGAAGTAAAAACAATAAGTGTGGCTTGATATTGAGTAAGAAAAAGGTTTATAACGCTGTGAGAATGGGTCAGCGGAGAGCATTTCTCCGCCATCCCAACTTGTCTATTACCAGCGTTCAGGGAGCTCTATGCAAGTCAATGGGGACTCCCTGTTAGTTAGCCAAGGGATCCTGGTGTGTGAGGTGCTACGCGGATTGGTCCATTTGGGCCATCCGGTCATTTGTTGTTGATTTGGGTGTTCACACGTCACAGAACCCAGGAAGCAAACAATGGAAAATGAGAAATGTCCAACGAGGCGTTTTGGGGCAGCATAGACAAGTATTTTCTGTGTTAGAGTTTTACTCGCTACAGGGTGTACTTTGAGGGTTTGTGACTCTGCAGACCGTTTACATGCAGAAAAACCTTCATAACACAGAAGGGGACGAGTAATAACCAGAAAAGCATGACATGGGCCCTTTAAATGTTGCGGCCACAAGGAATGGGCCGCATTATCTTCTTTCCTTTTGTAAAGGATTGTCTGGGGTATCCTAAGCTAAAGGAGATAACCAGGGAAGCATTGAAGCTCCTCTCCTATCATCTTCTAGAGAATTCAAACAGCTCTTATCATGGCTGACACTCAAGTACTTCCAGGTCATAAATTATTCTAAAATTAGACTTTTCTAATAGTCCACATGACTCTGAGACTACAACTGATTCATCGTTTATACACCTCTTCAATAACATAATGGGAAATGTCTAGAAAAGAAAGCTAGTCAGTCAGATCTGGAGCAAGAGGAAGCTCTCCGATGTAACTCCAGATGTTTGGCTGACTTTAATTGCAGATGAAAATGCTGCCATTATTTACTGAGACTCAGATCATTCAAACCAACTGTGACTGTGGTCAGACACACAGACACAGATGCATTCAAGAAACTCATGTTTTGAATTTAATTACTACATTTTTGTGTGCTGAAATATAGATTTATGTCCAGGAATTCCTCCACATTTTTCTGCAAATTCATGATTGCCTGACTATATGACCATTTATCTTCCCGTTTCTACATTGAGGAATGTCCAATTATGATCATCTGTACAGACGAATGTGAAAAAAATAATTAAAGCCACAATCTCTACAAAATAATTTGTAACTAACTTGACAACAACTTCCTAGTTTGTGCTTTCCCCTATGTATCACAATCCAAGCAACCCTATTCAATTGATCAATATTTTTTTCTTTAAATGAAATATTATGCAAATGTTTAGGTTCAAATCAGTATTTGTTTGCCTCTACTGGGAAATTTCTCCATGCTTTAATGTTCAAAAAGCTCTTTATTGTTCTCATACTGCCTGTGCTGCAGCACCTCTTTTCACCTTCGCCGATTTCGGCCGTCGATAGATGTCAGGCCGTCGATGAGCGTCCTGTCGCCCTACTCAGAATGGTGTGTCCAAGGGTGTAACTTTGGTTTGAGAAGTGGGGGGGACACAAAACAGGGGGTCCTCCGCAATGAAACATTTTCTCAATTTAATTCCATTTCCTGCCTTTCTACAAATATATTAGGGACTATAGTGTTAACAAATCCAAGAAAAATGTGTAGTGTATATAATGAGTGTGCACACTTATCTAGTATCCTATCCATGTTAACCTGTTTTATTTGTGATGAAGTGAGGCAACACAACAGTCGTGTTCCGTCGGGACGTGTTCTTTGGTGTTTGTTTGGTGTGTCGGGGCCTTAAGCCCCAGACACACCAAGCCGATTTTGGCTGTCGATGGATGTCAGGCCGACGATGAGCGTCCCGTCGCCCTACTCAGATTGGTGTGTCCCGCACCGTCGTGTCTTTTCAGCCGTGCTGACACCTTTTCGGCCGAAATGAATCGGTGGGCAGTCGGCCATAGGCTGTCGGCAAAATAAATCACTCTGATTGGCTGTTCAGCTAGTGAATCAGTGCATGAGAAGCAAAACGGAAGTGAGGGACCCCAACAAACTATTAAGAAGGCAAATCTGAGATTTCATTTAACTCCAGCTCTCGACTCAGGTTCGGGAAAGCCCCGTGAGCTTCTCGCTGTAGAGTGAAAATGGAATGCACACGCTATTTTTTATTTATATCACGCAGTCTGTTCTTCTTCTCTCGATGTATCACACAGTCTGTCTTCCGGTTGTTGCCTCTTTTGAATGACGAATACACACTACCGTCGCCTGCTGGTAAGGAGAGTTATTGCCACTCACGCATGCGCAGTTCGTACGTGCTACTTGGCCGACACAACAGTCGGGGGTCCGTCTGTGTGAGTTCTTTGGGGTCAGCTTGGTGTGTCCCTACGTTAACAGTCAACACTTGGTCTATTTAACTGGAGTCCCTACAGACTGAGCTACCGTCGGATGATTTTAGTTCTTCTTATTCAGATGGCAAATCAATCACAAAATTAAAATGTTACCGCATAGCACAGCCAGCACAACCTGAACAAAAGGCTGCTGGGAACGCTTGATCTTGCTTTGATTGGTAAAAGACATTCAAACAATGGAGCAGACATGCAGGAATAAAATATAAATATAATGCTACCTATCGTTTTGCCAGGGAGTAAGAAATGTTCACTTCCTTTTATAGTTCACGGTGACCAGGGGGAGTTAAAAACACACAATATATATTGAACTAACCCGCAGTTTAGGAATAAATGCTTTGCTGGTATTTGTCATTCCTAGAAGCATGTGTGCATTTGAGGAGATGGGAAGTTCTTCGAGGTGAGCGAACAGTTTGTCTTACTTAAAGCCGGAGGGGTTTTGTGGAAATGATATGAATGTTTCAGGAAAAATAAGTAAAAACCTGTCCCAAGGGAGGGAGCTAAAGCCATGCTGGAAACACGGTGAGCAATCTCCCCCCCCCGAGCATTGTGTATGTCAGAGGGAAAGTGACAGCTCAGCTTCTGACTGTCACACATGTCACAGGGAGGCATTAAAGCCATGTGTACTGTGTGTGTGTGTGTGTGTGTGTGTGTGTGTGTGTGTGTGTGTGTGTGTGTGTGTGTGTGTGTGTGTGTGTGTGT
>NW_011346291.1:809187-816215 GCF_000735185.1 Notothenia coriiceps | reverse complement strand
ACTTGGATGTTGCTTGCGCTGACAAAACGAAGCAAATCCATTTAACTGCCCACCAAAAGAGTAAGTAAAACATAATTGGATGAAATAAGTAATGTAGATTTCCTTACTTTTTTGGCTCTTGTGATTTACCCTTTCCCCCCAACTTAACGTGATTCCTAAGTGGCTTCTTTGATGAAGCTGAGATGTACAGATGTAACAAGAACCTTAGCACCCGTCATATCGCGAGGAAACCAGTGAGTTCTGCCTTGGTGGACAACGATGCGCGCATCTATACGACAGAGTGCTGAGCAACAGCTGGCCATATTCAAGCCAAGCAGTGCAACAACACAGAGGAGTGCCTGGTGTGTCAACAGTGCTCGTGTTCGTAGAACTGACAAAGGGAGACAAAACCCTCAAAGTGTGGAGAAGCTGCGTGGAGACCAAGTAATTGATGTCAACATCATTTCGGCAGGACTGTGTTTCAAAGTTATAGTGTCCAACAACTTATATATTAACCGCTTCTTTTTCTTTTAGCTGGGTCGCGTCTCTTGTCAGCTGACACACAAGCTGTGAAAACTCACTGAATAAAGATAATTTGAAAACGTAATCTATTTAAAATTATTGAAAAAACACTGACATTAGATTTGAGTTTTCTTATATTCTAATTTTCTTGCCTTTTTACACAGTGCCATTGCCGATGCCATTACAAGGCGTTATGCAACTTCTAACAAGAACATGGTGGAAAAGGTTGAGGTCTAGAGTGTTGGCTTAGTCTGTGCCACTCCACGCTTATTATTTGCTCTTTGTTACATTAGTCAACTTCATAGGGACTTCTTTAACAATTTATTATCAGAGCAGCATTACAGGAACACTCCACTAATTTCCTGTCTGTTCTTCTGCAGTATGATGCTGATTCTCGCATGATTGTGGTGGATGTGAAGAAACCCAAGGGAGACCGCAAGAATGACCTGACCAACATGGCCTACTACATGGAGAAAGATGTATGTTAAATGTTTATTTAATGTTGTATATATGTATATATCCAACAGAAATCCATTGACCCTATTATTATAATCTCCTCTCCTGCAGGTCAAGGTGCTGCCCCTCTTCAAGAACCAGGAAAAGTTTGCGGCCACTATGGGAGGCCAGCAGGTGGAGATGGAGAAGATCCTGGTGTACTACGTGGATGAGGAGCCCCCGACGTTCACCATGAAGAACCTGTCTGGTGGGATCATCGCCGTCATCGTGGTGGTGGTGCTGGCTGTGGTCGCCGGCCTGTTGGTCCTGGTGAGTGCATTTATCTACTCATGGAACATGGCTTTTCTTCAGCATGCACATCTTTTGAGTTTACAAATCCTAACCCTCTGTTTTTGTGGTTTAGTTCTTCGCCAGAAAGCGACAGAACCAGAGATACAACAAAGCCCAGGTGAGATGAACATCTTGGACATTTTAACAATCTCAGTAAAATATATCTTTGCACCATAGAATGTTTTTAACAACTTTTTTTGTGCTTTTTTCTAATTCAGTCAAGAGAGCTGGAGCCCATGTAAATTCTTCAGGAGTCTATGAAGAGTTGGCTTGTAAATCACCTGTTTAGGATTCACTTTTAATTGCAGTGGGAGGGTGCCATTTTGACCAATTTACTTGAGGAATATGGATTGTAAAGGGATGAACTTGCTTGTGTTGTTTTTTTTATGTTGACACTGCCGGTACCGCCATTTTTATTTATAAACTCTCTAAAGTCTTGACACAACTTTCAAATCTATATGCCATAAAGAACTTTTAAAAAATTAGCCTAGACCGTATGCAGTTTTATGTTTAGAACACATTTGAAGGGTTTAAATGTTGCGCCATAGATTGTACAGTTTGTTACTTATGTGTGTTTGATGGATTGTTTTTAATAAAAACGTTTTTAAAAGACTTGATGTGATGCAGGTTTCTTATTTTAAAACTAAGGGTTTGTGTATGAAGCTTTGTGCCTCGGACACAGTGGAAAAGTACAGGGGGGGAAGTGATGAAGCTAGAGGAAAACACTGGGCACCATTTTGCATTTTGTGCTCATTGTTTATTCCCTCCCTTTAGTGTTGCATGAAATGGCTGCTTACTCTAATGTAGATTTACACAGGGCAGATTTCTACTGTGTTGAAATGTTTTTTAAAAGGGTGTGGCTACCTGTTTTGAATCCTTAAAGGACACTTTAATCTCTGGTTTCCATTGTCCTTGGCTTGAATCTGACTAAAAATACACCTGTAAATGTCTCATCCATGCCTGAATGTAGTTTAATATTGACTGTTTGAGCTCAGGTGTGTGGAATGTAAGTGTGCTGTTTAGTGATACTGTCTGACTGAGACTACCTTGTTAAAGGGAGCTGGTTAGTCACTTCTATCTCACCTCAGAAACTGTTGCAAAGCGTTCAACCTGTCACTATCATAAAAAAAACTAGTGCAGTATGTACACAAAGGAGTTTAAAATGACTTCTGGCAGCATTTATTCATTTGTCAAAACAGGAGACCTAACCGAAGACTGAATTGGGAATTTGTTACACAATCATCTTGAAACGGGTGTTGTTGCAGCAAACTTACATTTGGGTGAAACTGCTTAAAAATGGCATTTGTATCCTGTCACAACATGACCTCTGTGTTTGGGTTTGGTGTGCTCCAGCTTAAGGCAGCACTCTAAGAAGCGGTCGTTGTTTAACCTGTCACACAATGTAGGATAAGTCTCTATTTTTCAAGGGATACAAAGTAAACGCTGTGCCAAAAAAAGCTGTAAGCAGCCTAAATGTATTATCTTGAAGGTACACAAATCAGATAGTTGACCTTACTTTGTAATTGTGCTCCTAGTTTGAATACTGTATATTAACCAGCAGAGTATTACAATTAATCATTTGTCTTTTAGTTCTCTTACCACGCCATTTCAACCCCATGCCTTCCCCCCACTTGTCTCCATAGCAACACAGGGACAAGAGCATGTCTCTAACTAGTTCAGGCAGGTTGGGTATGTATTTCCTCCTCCCCTCCCCCACCTCTCTTCGACACTACAGGAATGAAGGTGTGTCTCTTGCGGTCAGGCACCTGCTGCAGGTATCAACACGTCAGTTTTATTTTTGCACCAATGAAGGGAAACTCTAGAAAAAAACTAGTGTTATGGTTTCTGGTGGGCGTGGATTGTTAATATGAGAGACTGCATACACACTTTGCTGTAGTTTTGTTTATTCAGGCATTACATGTACAGTCATAAGATTTATTCCAAGGATGATTACTTTTATGACAAATAAATATAAAACTGACGATACTTTTCTGTACAAGCTTGGAATAATACTTCAAAGTACTTGTTTACACCTTTATGACATGGGTCACTTTAGCCGTTCATGTGACACCTCGTGTGTTCATTTGATTCGATGGGAGCTAACCTTTGTTTATGGTTCGGGTGAAAGTTTGTCTCCTTTTCCAGCGAGTCATATTAGGATATATTCCTGTACAAAAAGCTTTAGAGGGTTAAATGTTTCTATTACACACAAAACAGTACAGATAAAACTCTATTTCTCTTTAACCCACACTGCCACATCCTCTTACCATCTTCCTCTAAATGTATCTGCGTTTCCTCTCTGTTAAAGGGTTCCTATTATGCTCAATTTGCGGTTCATATTAGTATGTTGTGCCTCTACTGTGACGTCTCCATGCTTTAATGTTCAAAAATCTCTTTATTTTTCTCAGCAGCACCTCTTTTCAGCCTCTGTCTGAAACCAGAGCACAGTCTGCCCTGATTGGTTAGCTGGCCGGCTCTGCTGTGATTGGTAAACTGTTTAGAGATGTCCCACCCCTTAGCCCATCACGTACAATAAGTCGGAGCGCTAGCCAAGTGAAGCGCGAGTGTTACGTAGTGATGTCATTATGTCATGGAAGTAAACAATGGAGTCCGATTTAGGCCTTTCAAGCAGGGGGGAGTCTTTGGGATTTTAGCCTTTGCAGACCATGTCCATGCTCAAAAACTTATATAGCACACTACAGGAAAGGGAAAACCCCAAAAAGCATAATAGGGCCCTTTAAATGAAGGCATCTAGCTGGTTTCAGTTACTCTTCACCAGAAAGGCTTGAAGTATTTGATTCAAGTTCCACCACTCTCCTGGCTGTTCAGTAACTAACAGCACACAGGGTCTAAACTGGTGTCCTTTTTTAAGTTAGACAAACCGCCAACTCATCGATTTTACTTCACTTTTTGAACAGTTTTCTTCAGTCTTTCCTTCTGCGTTCATCATATCGTTCAGTATCATTATATCTAACACTGTCTGGGTTTCACTTCCTGGTAGGGTTTCAATACCCTACAGGGGGAAGGAAAAATAAAAAAACAATTGTCTTAATTATTCCCTAACAAAGAGTCATTGCCTCTTATTTGGTTGAATCCAGAATACAATAATTTACTTCAAACAGCATCTTTGAACAAGTTAATGTTGCACAAGGTACAGGTAGATTAATAATGAGACCGCAAAACGCTAGCTCAGCCTGTCAATATAGAGTGTTGACTTTTCTTTGGAGTCGGCACTTGAATGCAACACATTCATCAGTGACAAACAATTTCTTAGAAGAATGTTGTTTCAAGACACTTTTGAGGGTATTACAACACACTGCTCCAGGTTTATAAATTACCTTTTATATGCTTGAAATGAAAGGACAGGACATTCTGTCTAACTAAACCTGTACTGTAGGTAAATCCTTCCTTTTTGTTATATAAGTGAAGTAAAAGGGTTGATATTTCTCAGGGTGAGTTATGTTTGTGTCGTCACAGCAGCGTGGGAGTCTTGCTGGGGCGTCCCAGAGTCGGGGGGGATTTGCTCCTCAGCTCTTTGCTCTTCAGGCTGATGGGTTGCGCCACCATCAGCGCCGGGGCGGAGAGGTGGTGCGCCGCCGCCTTCTGCTGATGAGTGCTGTTGATGTAACCGGAGATGAGCAGGGTGATCTCCCTTATCTGATGGCAAAACACAACAAAAAGGCCTGTCAGCGTGTCGTTTTGATGGTGCCTCCATGGTTAAAGTTCACTTTATGAAATCGTTTAAGGGTCTGCTTCGGCTAGTCAATGCTCTTTAAGAGATGCAATATAATGCTAGTAACTATTGAAGAGTGCATTTAGAAAAGTTTAGGGTTATTCGAAGTGGTTTTTCAACAAAATTGATAAGTTAAGAAGTTACTGACAGAATTGTTTTGCTATTGAACAACTTAAACTTCCACAAGTTCACAATTTTCATGCTAAATAACAATTCAAATTAAAGCTTTTGGGGGGTTTTATCAGCTGTTTTCATTTAATATAGCATTGCAAGTTAGTAAAGCCCAGAACATGTCAAGATGAATCCCTTAAACCAGTCTCTCAGGATTCTCAGTTGGCCAAGGTAAATATTCAATTAGTAATGGTTCAACTGTCAAAGCTGATAGAATTCTGACAGAAATTAAAACCTTTTCATTTATGTAATAAAAATGAAAGGAAATTGCTTTAAAGCTGCACGTAATAAGGTTGATTGATTGTCTAACCCTACTTGAGTGTCTGAATGGTCATGATGGACACCAAGGTTATTGTAAAACAGCCTGATTGCTCACTAACCTTTGAGGCGTCCATAGCAAACAGATGTTTCTCTGTAGCTTTGTCTTTGCTCTGTCCCACAACCAGCATGAAGTCCTGTTTGCAGCCGCCAAACGTCACCAAGGTCTTATAAGGGTGGGACACCAGCATCTTCTGAAGACACAGATGTACAGATATTTAGTTTAGTTTAGTTTATTTATTTATAGTGTCGTGGACAGTCCCCATCGATGAACTGTCACAAAAACAGTAAATGGAGCAGCTTTAGCCGACATGGCTAATTTCCAGCTGTTTTCCCCGGCCAGATGGTAATAGACACCCTTAAAATTACCATATATCAACAGCATTAGTTATAAGAAAATATATAAAATAAATAAAAAGGAGGAAGACAAGTAGATACCGGTGTGAGGATAAAAGAGAACAATAAACGACACACGTTACTACATACAGTACATGTCACAAATAGCACATCACAATCACATAACAGAAACGAGGGGCAACATCCATGATCACAACATGGAACACAACATGTAACACTCACGCCATACTCAACACAGACTAGTGTGTGCAGGTGTAGTTCTCAGTGAACCATGTTTTTAAGTGAGCTGTGAAGGTGGTATGTGTATGTACGTATGTCTTTGATTTGAGTGGGTAGAGAGTTCCAGTTTTGTATTGCTGGGACCGAGAATGATGACTGACCAAAAGTACTCTTCCTGAATGGGACTGATAGGTCGCCACGTGTGGAGCTTCTAGTGGTCAGTATGGTGTTCTTACGTTGAGTAACCAATGATTTAAGAGGTGGAGGGGCTGTATCGTGCAGGATTTTTTAAACCAGAACAATGTTCCTATACTTTATTAAATCTTCCCAACTCAGGATGTTAAACTTGTTGAGTACAGTGATGGGAGCGGTTAGGTTTCTGGTCCAGTACTTTGAGGGTTTGTTTGTACAGGGTTGCTAGTGGCTTCAGTGTGGAGCTGTTAGTTTGCCCCCAGCTTGTGAGACAGTATGTAAGATGTGACATGATCATGGCATTCATGTATAATTTGGCAGAATTCAATGTCATTGTGTTTCTTATGTATTTAAAATTTGCTAGACTAAACTTGACTCTTTGGGTCACTTTTTTGACTTTTTTGACTTGACTGTTAAATTAGAGTCAATAATGATTCCAAGGTACTTAACCTCAGGCACAATGTTAATATGTTCACCTGAGATGCTTATATTTTGCACAATGTTGCATTTTCTTTTTGTTGAAAAACATTCCAACTGTTTTGTTGACATTAAGCTGAAGACAGGAGCGGTTTAGCCAGCTAGTGATCAGCACTAAAGCTGAGGTCAGTTTATCAGCAGCCTTTTGCTTTGTGTTGGCATGCACATATATCACAGTGTCATCGGCATATAGCTGTGTTTCCACATCAGGACAGACAGATGGCAGGTCATTAATATATAGGGAAAAAAGAAGTGGACCAAGTATTGAACCTGG
>NW_011346291.1:793064-809121 GCF_000735185.1 Notothenia coriiceps | reverse complement strand
ACACACACACACACACACACACACACACAACACACACACACACACACCACACACACCACACACGACACACCACACAACACACACACACACAACACACACACACAAACTACACACACACACAACACATAGCTCTCCGGGACAATCAGTCGCCAAGGACAGTAATCTTAGGAGACTAACAGAAGAACACGACTGCGAAAAGGAACCTTGGTTATCCTTTGGGGGAGAGGGATCTGAACTCCTCGTAGGTGGGTTTTTATTTTTACAAGACGTGTTACACACATACACTCCAACACTGACACAGATAAATCCAAACACACGCCGAATATCGGTTACTTCGCGCCCCCTTAACACGATCATACTCCTACCAGTGACACATCGTCGTGATTTCGTTCTCCTCAGTTACCTCGCGAAGTCCGTCCCCCCCTGCACACACCCTCTGACCTTCACTAGGTCAACCCCAAAAAAAAAAATGTAGTCAACTTCCACGCCCGACGTCCTAGACGCTCCTGCCACCATTTTATCAAGTTCCATTACTCTAGATTTTGTGTCTTATCGGAAACTGTAACATACCTGCGACCGTTTGTGATCATTAACGTGGCATCGTCTGCTCGTACGTACGTGTCTTTGCTACATCATTTACCCGTGAAGAGAGTTGGTTCGACACTAGCTTACGGATCACGAAATGTGTATAAATACTGACCTTGATATTACTTACCGGTTGTTCCTCGCAGTGTTTCTCTACGTCAGACACGACGTAACTGTGTAGTCACGCTACTAGTCCGGGAGGATACGTCCCCCTTCTACCAGTGTACACTCGGAGTTGACCTCCTGACTTTTAGGACACTGCTTCTTCTCTTCCCTGAAAAAATTTTGGAGTAAGTACCTTAGGGAGTCAAATCTAATACATGAGCAGTAAGTGTGTTGGAATATAAGTGACACTTCACACCTTCCTATTCCACACAGTCTCCACTTCCCCAAGTCTCCTAAATCACCCCCGTCCTGTTCGTCCGCTTGGTGTTCGTAAATCCAAGAATTATCCTAACCTTCCTTGATTTTTATTTTGCCCAAAAGTGCGGTTCGGTGTTTAATTGTACGGGTCGTCCACGACAAAAACCATCCTCGAACATACAAAGGTACGATTAAAGGAAGAAAAAAAAAATCAACTTGCGAAAGACCCTAAAGGAGCATCTTTACACACGCGTAATAATCGTGGACATACAATTGACATACTCCTCGTCCCAACTACCGGGAGACACTACGTGTCTAGTATACTGTTATTGTGTGAAGAGGTCTGTCACACGTCGTCGTGTCTCTACGGGTGTCACAAAGTCTTTGTTATGACTCACTCTTACGAGGACGCGACAACGTGTGACGAGCTAGTGGATCTCTGAGTCCACATAGAGGCAGACAATACATGCCGAGACAATTGTGTCCTAGATAACACTCACACACCCTATCAGCACGACATCTCCAAACCATCCGTCTGGCCGATTCTGTCGGTGTCCCGTGGGTCCGACGTGTGTGTACATGTTCATATTTGTGTGTGGTCGAGGCACACACACACACACACACACACACACACACACACACACACAAACACTAGGGTTAACACACAACAAACGGAGATGAATGTCATTATCCTTCTGCGGTTGAAGAATGCGTGCACTTTTAATGTGTATGTTTGTTCTTGTATGTGTCTTTGTCGTTGTCACCATAAATCTTAGCATGTTCAGTCACAGGGACTCAAACAGGGATTTGGGAGATTCCTCATTTTCCAACAGGCTAAAGAACACAGAAACCAACAACATGCTCGTAAATCACTACGTTCAACGCTTTAGTACTGAACTAAAAACAGGCTAATAGGATTATCCAAAAGCTGTCACTGTAACATGATGACCCCCCTCTCAGAGCACCCCTGTTACACTGCACTGTCTGTCATGTGACATATTAATTGGTCATAAAGCGCACACATATCTTATAATAGGTGCATTGTTTTGTTTTCCTAATTCCAAACAAGTTGTGTGTGAGAGTTTTGAGTTATCTCACTGACAGTATGTGAAAACTAATTAGGGTCTGAGACCAGAGGGCGGCTAAGACTAACGCTCCGGCACTAAACAGTTCTACGTCAAATCTGAGGTCCCATCATATGACGTTTCCATGGCAACGCATCCCTCGCCATAAAACATAATGTTGTCGTAACTCAATGGACCCAGATTTCACATGATGGTTAATGGTTCGGCCCTCAACACGTCGATATAACAATACTGAGTTTTCCTGAAACGCTGTTGCCATGGCAATGCATCATAAAACACGATCTTGCTATAACTCCTGTGTAAATCGTTAAAAAGTGCTCAAACTTCACGTGCAATGCTAACAGTCCAGCCGTGAAGACATCTAAGTGTCAGTTTTGAGATTTCATAATATGCCGTTTCCATGGCAACACAATGCCATGAAACAAGGTTGAACTCCAGTGAACAGGCTCCAAGCGGGCCAAAACGTCTCTCAAGACATCTAAGCCTATTATGGGGTGTCATCTTATCTCGTTGCCATGGCGAAACATAACCGCCATGAAACACGATGTTGCTGTAACTCCCATGTACATTGCCCGATCGGCCCGAAACTTCCCACGTTTTCTTACGGCCGAGTCCGGACACGTTGACGTGCGGACAACAGCGAACCATGCGTGGATCGTTGAAGACCCGCTCATCGCTGCTCATAGCTGCTTATAGCTGCTCATAGCTGCTCATAGCTTTAATTATATATAATAATACATTACCACTATATATTATTGGAATTTTTGGTCCACTTTACTGTTCCTTGAGCCAGGTTGTGACACCTTGTATTCATGATTTTCCAAATTTGATTTATTTTAATATATTTCTTCTTTTATACTTCATTAACCATTTTTTAAGGATATTTATTCATTTATTTGGTCAACAATGGAGTTATATTGCAAATAGGAAAAATAAATATCAGGCACACAATAATTATTATTTGGTTTGAGGGCTTTTGGATTTTTAGAGGACAATTAAAAAAACTTTTTCTCTGAGGTATATTATTAGATCTTTGATCCTATCTACACTTCCTTCCTAAATAAGAACAACTTTACTAACTGACTAAATATCATAGTGTGATAAGATGTGTATAAGATGCTTATTTATAATGTTTTTCAATGGTCATGTGTGTTTGCTGTGTGTTCGAAAGGCAGGGTGATTGTTATGCAGCATACTCCATTGCCTATATAATAGTAACCAATGTTAGACGTAGTCTCGTCTGAGTGGAAATGATAAATGTTAATGAGAGAGCAGGGAGGTTTTGTCCGTTCTGTCAGAGGAAATCATTTGTATGTAAACATGGTTTATCTTATTAGTCATCATATTGTTTCTGTTGACCTCCTCTCTCTGCCCACTGTGATGTTATTTTGACCGCCCCCTCCTAAGCTCTGTCATTATTCTCCTGTTTGTTTGTAGCCTTTATTTAACCAGGTGAAAATCCCATTGAGATGAACGATCTCTTTTTCAAGGGAGACCTGCAGCACATTGGTTGCACATATAAACAACAGAAAACAAAAAGGACATCAATACAACATAATTACAGGGGTATACATTAGCAACCTATTCACAATGACAGATATCTAATAACATTTCATCTATCCGAGCTTTAAAATGATGCAAGGGAACCAAAATGCTCAGTTTAAAAAAAAATTGCATAGTGTTCCAAGCTAGAGGAGCAGCGCAAATAAAAGCTTTAGTACCGAAAACAGTCCTAGCACTTGGCACATGTAATAAAAACACATCCTGGTATCTCAGGCAATAGCTACTTGCCACTCTCTGTGAGATCAGAGAGAAGATATAAGTTGGTAGTTTACCCAACATGGCTTTATAGATAAACATGTACCAATGACTGAGCCTCCGTACAGTTAGTGAAGGCAAACCTGCCTTGGCATACAGGATACAGTGATGAGTAAGTGCTTTACAGTTAGTAACAAATCTCAGTGCACTGTGATAGGCGGCATCTAACTTTTCCAGGCAATGGGCAGGTGCATTCATATAAATCACCATAGTCCAGCACATAAAAAGGTCACAGTGACTAGCCTTTTCCTGGCCTCAAATGAGAGACAGGACTTGTTTCTGAAAAAGAAACCTAGCCTAACCCTCAGCTTTTTAAGCAGATTAATGACATGAAGTTTAAAAGTAAGAAAATCCTCAAGCCATATACCTAGGTATTTATAACAGTTAACCACTTCTAGTACTTGTCCTTGCATACAATATCCAAAGCAGTCTCTGGAGTCTTTTTTGCTTTTGAAAAAAGCATTACCTTGGTTTTCTCAACATTTAAAAGAAGCTTAAGCTCAGCGAGCTGAGTCTGAATAATGTTAAAAACAGCCTGTAATTTAACACCAGCCTCCTTAAATGAGGGACCTGCACAATACATCACGGTATCATCCGCATAAAAATGTAAAGCTTCATCCACATTTTCACCTAAACTGTTGATATATATGGAGAATAAAAGTGGACCTAAAACAGAACCTTGGGGAACACCATTAGCAATGTTCAACCACTCAGAAGTGAGCCCATCAAAGTGAACACATTGGGACCTTTCAGAGAGGTAGTTCGCAAACCACCCCACTGCATGGCTGGATATGCCTATACTGAGTAGCCTCTGCTTTAAGATTGCGATGATCGACGGTATCAAACCTCTGAGTAATGCAGCCTTGCCTGCCACTGTCTGGACGTCATCTTCACCTGAACAACAGCTGCAGCAGATGTTAGGAGTCCCAGTGAGGTTGAAATTAAGATATTTCCTTACTAACTTTTTTCTGTTTACCCCTGAAAAACTGAGCCTGGAAGGATAGACCTAATTCTTATAGGGCATTGGGTGGGAAAAAAAGCTGATGTAAAAACCATGTATGGCAGCTCATTGTTATGATCTGCTGCTTTCTGTTAGCAATATGGACCTCCTTTAAATAAACATTATGTCTCGAAAACAGTCCACCCTCTTCTTTCAACTTAAGTATTGTATATCAAAATGGCCAAACATTATTGACATCTGAATCATAAAGTCCCCAAAAAGAGACTATTTTCCTCTTTTTTCAGATTCTGTGAACTTCAAACTGAACTTGTCCCCTTATAATTAATGTCTTACCATGGATGTGTACTAACTTGTTTTTAATTGTATTTAATTTGTCAGTATTTACCCATATCATTTTGCCTTTTATTTGCACTGTACCTATACTCTACATTTTCCCACTGCGGGATGAATAAAGGATTTCTGATTCCTCATAGTTCTACCCCACTATATATCGATCTAGTATATCTAGTATAGCAGCCCACAGAGTGAAGACAAGTGGTGTATGACACTCAGAGAGTGAATACATTCTAGTATGTTGTTCCCAAGTGAAAGTAAAAGTAATGTTGTAAAAATGTTTAAAAGGGAAACATAATATCTACTCTGACACAGGGGTCCAATGGCAAGACATGGCCCCTGTCAAGGAACGTAACTAAGGCATCAGGCATCTTGCTTTTGAATAATAGGGTGGTGCAGGAGCCCTAAAAGCCAGAAATTAATAAGAATTGTATCACTTCTGGTTCAGTTTTCATTTAACGTGTTCTGTTGTTAGATGCTTTAAATAGGATTTGTGATTCACACCAGCTGGAGAGATTTCCACATTTTGTTCCACGACACCAAATACGTCATTAAATACCACACTGCTAAATGTATGAACATTAAATGTGTCTTAAAAACAGTCGTTGTTGACAAGTGACTGCATAAACTACTAAATGTCATAACGCAAAACATTAACCGCCGTTAGCTTAGCAGTGGTGATGTGCAGCCATCTAACCTTTATGTAGTTATTTTATAGCCTAACGTTAGCTAGTTACTACTTACATTGGCTAACTACTGGCGATTGGTATCATAAACGTGTGTTTGCCACGGATCTTATTTTCTGCAATCTACCGAAATCCCGTTGCTTTGTTGGGGTAGCCCTTGCGATGCTAACTTCCCGGTCGGCCTACAAAAATACGTCATTACTGCACTACTCCATTGCAACACAACTGTGACACTGCTCTGATCTTTCATGTGAAAGTACATTTGTGATGCATTTTCCAAGCTCAGACTAAAGTGAGATACAGACAGTAAAACATTACACATGTTAAGGGGAAGCATGGAATGAGGATGTTGGTAATTGGTAGACATACTTCTTAGTGTGGTTGACTCAGTCTCCTTACACACCCCCACAAAGTGGTGGTAAGACTCCATCTCAGCGGTGGAGATCCGTATGGTGGAGTAGGCTGGTCCATATTTACCACATCGTGGACAGCGAGACACAATGCTCTTGCGTCGCAGCCTGCCTACAACGTCCATCTCCGCTAACTCAAACCTCCAGCTAACATCATCTGGGTGAGTGGGCCTATCTATCTACCCATCATGCCTCTGCAGCAGACAATAATCCATGTTCCGACTTGATTCTGCTGTCCCTTACACAAACACAGCACTGCTACTTGAGACCTCAAGGAGCCTCCACCTTTCTGTCTGCCTCTCCGTCATAATCTCTGTTAGAAAGTTAAGCCTATTACAGGACATTTGCATATGCCTGCCTGTGTGAGTGCCACAAACAACTTTGACCTGCTGAGAGACAGTGTGAACAGCATGCGTCACACTCTGTCATTAGAACTAAAGCACAGGGAAAAAGTCCCAAATATTCCCCTCAATGAACCAGGAAATGTGACACTGTAGGGATCTGTCGCACAATAGATGTGGTGTTTTCAGATTAAAAAATATGACAAAATGCCAAGTAAAAAAAAAGATGTGAACATACGTATATAAAAATGAAGGATCCAGGAGAAACATCAAAAAGCATCCAGGTGCCACCAAAAATAAATATCCCAATGCCCGAAGTTATTTAGAGAGACAGTGCAGCTGCATAACAGTTGTGCAGTTGAAGCTGTGAATACCCAAACCTTTGGTCATCATTTGTTCTCCCAGAGCATAAATGATGTAAAGAAACACTTTTGCAAGACACTAACATGCAACTCGTTTTAAAACTCATATTCTGAAAGTGGCTATATTCTTCTCACCTATCCAATACAAATGTACAGGACAAAGCAAATGTATAGCAAGGCTGGAATATAAAATGGAGAAAGAAACTGCCCTTAAAGCCCCAGGTTTCCTATATGGAACCTTGTTAGGAGAAATGTAGCTATGCTCTAAACACTGCTACTTTTGATCTTTACTCAAATTAAAATGTAGTTTTCTTTTTGTAAATAATCATACACACAATTAATAGTGAAATTAGTTGTGCCTAGCTGCAGAATGTAACAAACAGAAGGAAACAGAGTAGAATGCCACACAATTAAGAATTTAGTCATTTGTTCTTCTTTATGGGGTATATCTTAGTTGTTTTCTGCACCTCTGCAAATGTGTTATGATTATATCAGGGACTACAGTGGACATTTGTAGAACTTAAATTTAGTTTTTTTGTTGTTTTTTTCTGGATTTATTTTCCGTAAAAGAAAATAATTTAGTTTTGAGTGTTGTTTTAAATTTTCCTTGCAGTATGTTTCCAAATACAGTATCAGTAAACAGTCCCTTTACTAAAGCTAAAAATGCCTAAAAATAATAAATCTAGACACAATCGTGGTGTATAAGTACATATTTTAGATTTGTTTGTTAACTATAGTTTTTTTGTTCAGCTCAATAATACAAAATATAGTCAATAAATAAATAACAATATTTTACTATAGATAATACTGTGACTCACTTTGGTGAAATGAACACTCTACCCAGCTATTTCTTATATATTAGCATTGCATTAACATATCAACACTGCTGTAGTCCATTTACTGTAAATAAATGACAAAAACACACTTGAGACACAAATAAATATACTTATTTGCTCCTACAGCTTGCTGTTATCAATATTGATACGCTAAAGTCATACAGACCAGCGGAGAAATATTATGAAGTACATTTACTCCAAAATCTTAAGCTAGTGGTACTGGTTTCCTTTTACGCTACTTATTCTACTACATTTTGAGACAGATGTTGTCCTCTTACTCCACATTTCAGAACAGCGTTATTACTTTACTGATTCAGATTACTAGCTGAAACAAAACATAAATAAACTAATAAATTAACATAGTGGCACAAAATTACAAGTCAATATTTCCAGCCACACTATCTAAAGTAATTACAATTAGCTCAACCTTTACCAGCTTTGATAAACACATTGAAGCATCAATGATCATAATCCAGTAAATAAATATGATTATGAAAATCACGCTCTTACTTTTGGGTTTTACTTGAGTATATTTTAATGCCAATACTTTTTTACTTGTACTTAAGTAAGCTATTCAATGCAGGACTTCTAACTTAGAATATCAGTTTAAAAAGTAGTATTGCTTCATTTACTTGTACAATCTGAATACTTCTTTCAGCACAAAAACAGACCATGACTCTATATCAACTTCTCTGGCTAAACAGGTCCAATTCACTTCTAATGGATCCTATCATCATTCTGTCATGGGGGGCAAAGCCAAAGTGGTACCATGCAAACAAACAGTACATCATGTCCAGAAGTGTTCCAGAAGCTGATCCTTAACTTGTATTATAACAGATTATGTCAACATGTGTAACACTGTGAAAGCTATCAAAAGTGTGCATCACTTACACATTACTGATCCCATGCTGCTGCTCTGAAACAATCCACACGGACGGGGGGGCGAGCGCAGTGACTCCATTCCTACGTCCAGAGCAACATACCTCACACACACACACACACACACACACACACACACACACACACACACACACACACACACACACACACACACACNAGCTCAAAACCGCTCCTTTTCCTCTGAATTCTTGCCCTTATGTCTTGTAAAACATATCAAATCCTGCCTTAACATTTTTAATTGTAATTTTCAGGCAAGGTTGACCTTGCCTGAAAATTACAATTAAAAATGTTAAGGCAGGATTTGATATGTTTTACAAGACATAAGGGCAAGAATTCAGAGGAAAAGGAGCGGTTTTGAGCTCTGCTACTAAAAACTGTTTCTTTAACGTCATACGTCAAACGCGTCATATTACATCACATGGGGGAGCAACTTTCTCGGACTCGTTCTCTGCCCAATCCGCAGTAGTAGTTTGTAGTTGGTTTGAGCGGTTGTGATTTAGTGAGCTGTTATTTTGTTCAGTAATTTTACATTTCATTTCACCATTTGTAATCATGGTGAGTTGGAGTTTGTGCAGGTTGCATAAACTCCAGCCTGTCAGGACATCAAGTCCACAGTTTCCCTCACGGGAAAAGGACCGGAGCTAGCTTTCGTTCCTGGGTGCGTTGTGCATCCACCTCCCTGCAGCACATACTCTCCACAGCTTTAGCAGGAAACCGTATTACATCTCTCTCCCCCCCTTCGCTGCTCTCTCTCTCTCCCCTCCGGTACACAGCACCGTAAGACGTAGTGTGGAGTTGCATTAGGTAACGCTGTGGTGGCTGTACTGCTCCAGCCGTCTACTTTGTGTTTGTTTCCCCCTGTCTGTGTTGTTTGAGTGGGCGTGGTGGCTGGAGCCTCCCGGTTCAACCTCCACTCACCTGCTGCAATCAGCTGTGCACACTCCCCAACTACACACCTGCTTTCCATCAAGCCATTTACAACGGCATATCAACGGAGGCTCCACAACCTTTCTCCGCCAGATCGNAAGTCATACATGTTACATAATATATATGAAATATTACAGGTTTTCAACTAAATGCAGAGTTAGTTCTGAAAACACAGTCCACCACAGTGGCAAAGGGCACTGCACTGAATTGCTGCCTTGACACATTTGCATTGTCCACTGCAACCCTTTTT
Source organism: Notothenia coriiceps (assembly GCF_000735185.1). Taxonomy (NCBI): domain Eukaryota; kingdom Metazoa; phylum Chordata; class Actinopteri; order Perciformes; family Nototheniidae; genus Notothenia; species Notothenia coriiceps. The sequence goes on along the minus strand of NW_011346291.1, from coordinate 799,264 downwards.
GCATCCACAGCGGAGGAGTTCACAACAGGCCTGGTAATGTGGTCCAGTAAACTTCCCATCCACCTGTGGCCTTCCTCTTCCACCCCCAGTCACCTGGGGATGGGAGTTCAGGGGCTGCAAACATCATCTGTCCCCAGCAGTGACCAGCTTGGAAGGCATATCTCTTTGTGCTGAATCGATGCTGCTTGTGTTGGGGGGAGTCCTTCAATTGTTCCACCTTTCTGGGTGAAGAGCTGCTTGATTGACTGACTCCTGGCTGCTAGTGCGGTCATACAATACCAGAGAGCAGTGTCACGCTCACTTCTCAGGCATTAGAGATTCTGAATCCTGGTCAGATCACTCTGTCTCAGCTGGAGCATGTCAGCAGAATTGATGTCGTGTGGGATGAATATTTCCCCGAAAGTCTGAAAGCTGAAACACGCAGCAAGAGAGGGAAGGGAGTTCATAGATGCGTTGAGCCATCCAGTGTCATTCCTGGAAACTGGCCAGAGTTTCTGCGCATTGAAAACAAGAAGGCTGAACTGTTCTTCTTCCTGGCAACCAGTGCGACAGCCCTCAACACTGGCAAACAAATAATCAGTACTTGCAACATGCACACATGAGGAGGCTGATACCCGCATCCTACTGCACCTAGGAGATGCTGTGAAGGAAGGGTATAGCAAGGTGTCAATACGCACAGTTGACACGGATGTGGTAGTAGCCTACTGGCAATCACAGCAGCCCAATCGACCCAGGCCTGGAGTGAACTCCTCCTGAATGTGTCAAGGTAGCAATTCAGTACACTGCCCTTTGCCACTGTGGTGGACTGTGTTTTCAGAACTAAGTCTGCATTTAGTTGAAAACCTGTAATATTTCATATATATTATGTAACATGTATGACTTCACCATAATAAATATGTTAATGGTTTACTGTGTATTTTGTTCCCTGAATACCAGATACATATAGTTAGCTACATTCTAGCATGTTGTAAATAGTACCAATGCATTCCCCATCCTTNNAAAATGTAGGATTAGCCACCAGAATCAAGATCCTAGGTGGTCTAGATCCTAAACTACTGGTAAAATAACAACCATTGGCGCCATTGGACAAATTTGCGATGGCCCTATTGCCAAAAATCTTCCTTAGGGCATGCTCTAACAGTGTGCCAAATTTCATGCTTTTATCATCAAAAGCACAATTCTTTCAGATATTTCACATATCTGCTGGACTATTACAGAAAGTGATATGTAGGTTATATATGAAGATTCTTCCAGGAATTGGGGTAATAACAACTGGTAAAATAACAACCAATGGCGGCCATTTTCAAAATGGCGCCATTGGACAAATTTGCGATGGCCCTATAGCCAAAGATCTTCCTTAGGGCATGCTCTAACAGTGTGCCAAATGTCATGCTTTTATCATTAAAAGCACAATTCTTTCACATATCTGCTGAACTATAAGCAAGCTTACTCATTAGCATTTTTGCTGTGCTTTAGTCCAATTTATGTGACAAAATCATGTTAAGCTAGTGCTTAACTGTGCTAATATAATCAAGTTATTTTAGACCACCCATGGAAAATGACTGACTCTTAAAGTGATAGTTCTGATTTTCTTTGGAGTAAGATTGTATAAGGAACTTATCAATAGAGTGTACTATTACAAAAATAGCGGTCGACACACCCTCATTCTGCAGAAGCTAACAGGAGCTAGCATACATTAGCTATGCAATGCTGTACTTCTGTGGATGGGAGCAGTGGCAAAGTACAAATCACCCACCTAGAAATGTTAACTGCTTAAGTCGTGAGACAGCACTTTCCAATTGGGAACTAAAGCATTTGGCTATGCTCTCTTTAGAACCACCAGACTCCATTAACAAAATCATGAATTTTACCGCAGGAAACATAGAAGGTACTGTTCTACTACTACCTCAATGGGTTAGTTTGTTTGTTGTCACTCCCTTAAAACACCAAAGTGACCTATTGTGTTTGGCTAAGTAATTATAATGGAATCTATAGGTTTGTTATGAATGAGAACTGGTGGCTTTGGACGAAGCATAAAAAAAGACTTTAGTTCTCGTAAACATAGCCTAGACTTGAACTGATTAATTTATGGCTAAAATATATGTTGCTGCTATCCCCTTTCACAATCAGTAATAATCACAATCACAATCAATAGCCCATAATTTGTACTCCTGCTTGTTTCTTTATGGTCAGGCTACCTTGAGTAACCTCACTTAAAAAATTCTAGCTTCATGACCCAACACATCATACAGGTTTCCTGTTTAGATTCTCTTTATCAGGGGATCAAGGAGACATCATGTCACGCAGTTGCAGGGAGCTAAAACAGAGACGCTTACGACAGAGTTGTGCTCCAGAACGCTGACACCATCTTCATGCACCGCCAGCCAAACACGAGCCCCCTTCTCCGGAGAGGGAGGGATGGCCTTAGAACAGAGAGAAACAAGAAGAAAGTTTTTTTGCACTTATGTATGTTAAATTGTCAGTATTTAATCAATAATGTACGATGACAATTTACACTCAATCTGGTTATGGTTAATTTTACGTAGTATATTATATTTCAATCTAAACCAGAAAGCAACTGAGTGTAAACAATGGTAAAAACAAAAGTTTTCCCAGTTTCTGAAAAAAAATCTCTCTCTCTCTCTCTCTCTCTCTCTCTCTCTCTCTCTCTCTCTCTCTCTCTCTCTCTCACCTCTGCTTCAAATAACCTGGCCCCAAAGAAAGGCCACTTCCTGGCAACGGTCAGGTAGATCCTGACACACTCCGATGGACTTCGCCCCCTGAGGGAGGCCCAGCGGGCGGAGAGGCGCTGCAGCAGTTGTCTGACGGGGGGGGGGGGGGGACAGACATCCATTATACTCTTTTGATTGCCACAACCTGATTTTGGAGAAGGTGTTGCTGCATAACTTGAAATGGCTCTATTGTCCCTTTGTTGGAGCTTTAGGACCTCCTTTGTGCCGATATGGCATGTTTATTTACACAGCACCTTATCAAACACTGAGGTCATTTAAAGTGTATTACAAGCAAAACCAAGTAAATATAAGTTTAAATACATGGAAGTTACGTTTCTACAGTACAAGACAGGTTTAAAATCAAACAAATAAAAATACCATTAAAGCTATATTTAAATTACTAAAAAACGTTTCACAGAGATCTGATTGGACTGGATCAGATATGTGTCGTTTTCAGTGTGATCTGGTACCTGAGCTGCTCTTCAGACGTGTTTCTCCGGTAATGTTTGGGATAAAATCTGTCCAGAACCTGTTTAAGGGTTTGGTTGGACTTGGTCTGTGCTGATCCAGGAGCAGAGAAGGGACGCTCAAAGTCTCCAAACTCCACCTGAACACAGACACAAACATGTTACACAAGTACAAATTAAAAAGAAAATGTTCAGGAGAAATTCATTAAAAATGTTTTATAACTTCCAGACCTGGGCCAGCAGGGCAGCCATTTCCAGAGCCAGTTCCTTGTTGACAGGGAAGTGTCCCGCTACAATAGCCTCATTTGTCTGATAGGCCAGCAGCAACCTCTCCCTCTCTGACTCCCCCCTGACCTGGAGAGAGGAGTACAGCCTGCGAGTGGGGTCAAGGCAGAAATGGTAAAAGTAAAAAAAGATGGAGAGAAATGAACAAATACAGACATGTATTTTCAAATGTTTGTGTTGTATTTCTCAAGACTAAATCAATTTAGTCTTCACTCCAGTTGAGCTTTTAAAAGATTGCATTCAATTAAAATACAATAGCGTAAATGTTGAAATACGTTCTGATGTATTCCCTTAAAGTGAACCCTAATCAAAACTCCTAGATATCTTGAGACTGAATCTAAACATAGATTTGTTGAACCTGGTGTAAGCATAGATGTATCATGTAAGTGTCCTTCTCTACCTGTTCTTGTAGGTGAGGCGGACAGTCCTGGTGTTTTCAGACTTGCCAGTGTGCTGCTCCTTCAAAGCTTGCTCCCATTTGGAGATAATGTCACAAATCTGCAGGAGATATAAAAACGCTTTGATTGGACCTTTCTTAACAAAATGGTGTTGACTTGTTTGCTTACATTATTTAAAATATTTTCAGAAATGTTCAAACCTACAGAAATGTAATCAAGGTTACGGCCTGTTTCATTTGGTCGCCTGTAATGGCACTATCCTCTTTGTACATTTGTGGTTGAGTTTTTTTGTTGCTGTTTAGCCAAGTGATATATTTTAGTCATTGGCTGTCTGGATCTTAAAGTATCAGAAACACAAGCTGAGGAAACGTTAGCGGCAACCAAACAGCATTGGAAAAACACAGATTTGAATGTGAAAATGCTCAATTCAGCATTTTACCAATTTAATTATTTGGCCTGATTGTTTAGAAGAGGAGCAGACCACTGTGGATAATACGGCTGACGTTAAAAACCTCCTGAGTATCTGGATTTTTTTATCAGAGGAAAAGCTGAGGATGCATTAGTTGCAAATCAGCTCAAATCACCTCGAGGAAGTCAGATTTGAGTCAAACAGCGAAGTAGAGGTACAGATGTTTATCGTTAATCTGTTCAATTGTTTTCAATCCAGGTATAAAAACGAAACAGTTCCTCTGAACACATGAATGGAAGCAGCACCTTGATGGCTCCCTGCAGAAAGTGCTCCAGCTCTCGTCCCGTGGGGTCGTCAGTGAACAGGCTGAACCCAGACAGACCCGTCTTCCTGATGCCGGTGTCCTGGTTCAGGCGACACTGGAACTCGTCCACTGTGGTCGAAGCATCGAAGCTCACCACCTGAGGAAATGCAATGAAATACATCACATCAGTTATTATCATGATCATGACAGTTTATTCGTCTTCTGTCTGACCATATGAAAATTTGTATGCTTAAGTGTTTTAGTCCAAACATTCAAACGTTTGTTTTTATCTGTAAGAGGTACATGCAAAAAATCATCAAAAACATATTTAAAAACGGATTCCTGTCATGCATGTATTTTTTTTCGACTTTTCTTAATTCTGCCCCTTTGGGACCTTTTAAAATCGTCTTTGAAACAATATACATACAATACTACTTGAATACTACAATATTTTCTTTGTTATTGTATTAAAATCAGACGTCCCAACATGGTTTCCATGGGTCGATAAACAGTCATAAATCCAATTATTTTATCCCCAAAAAAATATCTAAATGATCTTTTTTTTTTTTACAATATGTTTATTGGTATTTTCTTATTGAACAACAACGTTTTTGCACAAAACCTTGTTGATCATCAACAATTAAGTGAGGGAGATATTTATCCAATCGTCCAGAAAGAGCTTTGTAAAGTATTTTTGTTTCACACATCCCATTAAGCTAATTGGTCTGTAAGATGAGCATTCTGTTGGTGGCTTGTTTGGTTTTAATATTAAAGTTATTATAGCTAATCTCAATGAATCTGGGAGCGTTCCTTTGACAAAACATTATACATATTATATATAATAGATTATACATATTATACATATTATACATATCGAGAAGCGGCTTTACAAGTTGTTTTTTAAATGTTTTAAAAACTCTATGTGAAACCCGTCTGGTCCGGGTGCTTTACCGCTGTTGATATTACCTATAGCTTCACAAAGGTCGGCTATTGTCAATTGACTATCTAGTTTTGCTTTGTCATCATCTGACAGAGAAACTGTAGCCTGTCAAGGAAATTGCTCTGAGCTTCCCTGTTTTCTGTTTATACTGATTTATAAAAGTCTCTACAATTATTATGTATCTCTTTTGGGTCTACAGTTAAGTTGCCAGATACTGATTTTATACCATTGATTATTCTTTCTGCTTGCATTTTCTTTACTCTCCAGGCCAGTAGTTTACCCGCTTTTCCCCCTTGATCATAGTACGTTTGTTTAGTCCACATTAGGCTTTTAGCCACTCGTTAACAAGAGACAGTTACATCTGTATTTAGTTCAAAAATAATTGTCAATGCAACTTTCCACAAATGTAACAAAGTCTGGGTCTTGAAGATAAACTTGTAACCTCCATCTTGCGTGACGTTCAAACCTGCCTAAATTGATCTCCATAAACACTGTTGCGTGGTCACTTATTACAATACTACTGTAACCACAACTTTTGACCTTGGAAAGAAGATCCACAGAAATAAAAAAATAATCAATGAGTGAATGAGTTTTATATGAGCTTGAATAGCAAGAACATTCCCTCTTATCCAAACTTCACCTAACCTGAAATCCTTCATATATCT
>NW_011346291.1:783313-792628 GCF_000735185.1 Notothenia coriiceps | reverse complement strand
ATAATTCCCGCAGGATTTATCTGCAGAAACGGTCGGGATCCGACGGGGATTTAACACTGTTACAAAGTTGTTTGTTGACATCAACGCCTTCCGTGGATTCCAACACAACCCCTGCAAATTCAGAGTGCTACACAACGGCAAGATTAATCTCTTCACAACGAAAAGTTCTACAAAAGCATCCAACAATAGCCTCTGGTTTGTGTTGTGTGGGATTCTCACGGCCACAATGAGCTTGAGATTGCATCGAAAGATATCAGGCATTGTAAGTTGAGTTACAGTTGCAAATATTTACATTGTCTTTATACGGGTGTGTATATGGAGGTTTCTTTTATTCCTCTCTCTCTCCTTCTTAAGAGAAAGCCCATTGAAATATGACTCTGTTTGGGAGTAGACCTATACAGTATAATAAGGATGGCATTGTGTTCACATGCATTTTGTATGTTTCATCAGACCAGCAGGTATTGTTTTAATATGTTTAGATGTGTTATGTCCTGAAAGGATATATTACTTGACAAGGTTTCAAGGTGTGGTTGTTGTGCACCGATTTTTTGTTTTGTTTTGTGTTTATGGAGATCAATTTAGGTAGGGTTGAACATCACGCAAGATGGAGGTTACAAGTTTATCTACTTCAAGACCCAGACTTTGTTACATTTGTGGAAAGTTGCATTGACAATTATTTTTCAACTAAATACAGATGAAAGCAGAAAGAAAGCAGAGACTGAAATGTACTGTCACAATGATCCTGAAAAATTACATGATCTATCCGTCATGAGAGCTAGTTACGATAAGTTAACAAGTGACAGAGTGGCTAAAAGCCTAATGTGGACTAAACAAACGTACTACGATCAAGGGGACTGGAGAGTAAAGAAAATGCAAGCAGAAAGAATAATCAATGGTATAACATCAGTCAGTATCTGGCATCTTAACTGTAGACCCAAAAGAGATAAATAACAATTTCCTTGATAGGCTACAGTTGCATACTGTACTCTGTCAGATGATGAAAAAGCAAAACTAGATAGTCCATTGACAATAGCTGACCTTTGTGAAGCTATAGGGAATATCAACAGCGGTAAAGCACCCGGACCAGACGGATTTCCAATAGAGTTTTATAAAACATTTAAAAAACAACTTGTAAAGCCGCTTCTCGATATGAATGAAGAATCTTTTGTGAAAGGAACGCTCCCAGATTCATTGAGATTAGCTATGATAACTTTAATATTAAAGTCCTTATCTTACATGAAAAACTTTTTTTGGCAGTTGATTTCTGGGGGGTGTATGCAACAGATAGTCAATGTATGTTTCTTTATTTCATACTGAATAATATGTAAAAAAAGGAAAAATATTAGGTCCAATAAAAAAACTTTGNCATTAGATGGGAAGCATTTAAAGCTTACATAAGAGGAGAAATGATCAGTTTTACAAATTCTAAAATTCTAATGTTTGTAATTCTTGATTATGCTGCTTAGTTTTAGAATTTGTAAAACTGATCATTTCTCCTCTTATGTAAGCTTTAAATGCTTCCCATCTAATGCTGTCTGAAGTTTCATCTGTATTTAGTTCAAAAATAATTGTCAATGCAACTTTCCACAAATGTAACAAAGTCTGGGTCTTGAAGTAGATAAACTTGTAACCTCCATCTTGCGTGACGTTCAAACCTGCCTAAGTTGATCTCCATAAACACTGTTGCGTGGTCACTTATTACAATACTACTGTAACCACAACTTTTGACCTTCCACAGAAATAAAAAAATAATCAATGCGTGAATGAGTTTTATATGAGCTTGAATAGCAATAAAATGCCCTCTTATCCGGGTTCAAGTTCCTCCAAACTTCACTTAACCTTATCCTTTATATATCTAAGCAGTGTTTTCCTTGTTTGCACATGAGTCATATCAACCTGTGTAGATCAAGGAGTGGATCAAGAGCACAATTAAAGTCTCCTCCTATAAAAGTCCCTCCAAAGCGGACAGAGTTAGAAACAATCTTTCAAAGAATGAGGGGTTATCCTCATTCGGGCCATAGATACTTATACAATTATTTTTTTGTGACAAAATATTGCCTTGGACAATAATATACCTTCCATGTGGGTCTTGGATAGTTTTTATAAGTTGAAATGGTATCGATGTGTGTACCACACCTCGTGCATAAGTACTATGGGAAGAATAAAATACTTTGCCTGGCCACCTTTTGCTCAAATAGTGAACATCTGCAGCGAGTAAATGTTGCAGATGTAGAAAGACTATTTTAGATTTAAGATATTTTACCTTGTTTAAAACTTGCTTCAATTTAGCCAATGTTCTCATTCCCCGGACGTTCCAGCTTGTAACTTTAATATCCAAACTACTGCTCTGACTTGTTCTCTCCATAGACATTCATCTCAGCATTATAAAGCAACGAAACTGTAAATATTTTTACAAAATGATTTAATATGGTGCAAGTGACCCCCCTCCTCCCCCCAAACGAAACACGCACACACGCACACACAAACACACAAACACACCCCAGAACAGGCACACCCTCAACCCTAGCATTCCCCCAACTGAAATGCATACCCCACCCCTTGTGTAGAAACATTGAGGGACGTTGATCCACAATATACGAGGAGCAACCAGTCAGTGTAACTCGACCCAAGCTCACAAAACAAAAAATCGGTGCCCAACAACCACACATTTAAACCTTGTCAAGTAATATATCCCTTCAGGACATAACACAATACCATCTAAACATATTAAAACAATATCTGCTGGTCTAATGAAACATACAAAATACATATGAACACAATGCCATCCTTATTATACTTTCGAACAGAATTATATTTCTTTCTTTTAAGAAGGAGAGAGAGAGAGAGGAATAAAAGAAACCTCCATATACACACGTGTATAAAGACAATGTAAATATTTGCAACTGTAACTCAACTCACAATGCATGATATCTTCCGATGCAATCCCAAGCTCATTGTAGCCGTGTGATTCCCACACAACACACACCAGAGGCTATTGTTTGATGCTTTTGTAGAACTTTCCGGCTTCTTGTGGCGTTGTGAAGAGATTAATCTTGCCCTTGTGTAGCACTCTGAGCTTGCAGGGGTTGTGTTGGAATCCACGGAAGGCGTTGATGTCAACAAACAACTTTGTAATGGTGTTAAATCCCCGTCGGATCCGGACCGTTTCTGCAGATAAATCCTGCGCGAATGATATCTGGCCCCATCATGTGTGATGTCTCGACGTCTTGATTCACGGTAGATAAACTCCTTCTCCTGAAACTTTAAGAAGCAGACGATGACCACTCTGTGTTGGTTGGGTTTCCCTGACGCTAGCGTGCGATGAACCCGCTCCAGCCATCGTGTCAGCATGTTGTTAACGAAGTTGAGGAGTGTTTGTTGGCCCTTGGCTCCTCCTCGTATACCAAACAGCCGTAGATTCTTTTTCTCCAGGTCGTCTGTCTTTGACTCAAAATGTGGCGAATGTGAAGTATTTCGGTTTTAGCCTACGTGGGCTTATGACTTCTGGTCATTTGAGCTTTACAGTAATGGCCACATATCTGAGCTCTGTCAGTCATACATATAGCTCAGTGGTAGAGCATTAGACTGCAGATCAAAAGGTCCCCAGTTCAAATATGGGTGCCTCTGTGGAGGCTATTTTCATGTAACATTAGAAAGACTGATTCTTATTATTACTTTATAAGCTTATTGTGCTCATTTATGTGGCTGTGACTTTGGAATAAATAGATTCAATCACCCCCCAAGTTTAGATGGGGAGGATAGGAACGAAGGGAAAAGTCACATGAGAAAGTGTTTAGCTTGCAATATTGAAAGTAGCAAGGTCAGGTGCAGAGACCGAGAGAATACAAAGAGGTAGTCAGAACAGCACATCGCACCGGCCTTGAGTTGTATGGGAGCCGCACTCCCACGCAAAGCTANCATTGGTAAAAAATGTATACATTATATATATATATATATTTCTATTAATCATTTTCGGCCTTTCGGCATTCGGTTTTCGGCCAACTGTTTCCTATTTTCGGTATCGGTTTCGGCCAAGAATTTCCCATTCGGTGCACCCCTAATAAATATATACAATTTCAGAATCAAACAGAGCACTCTCATAATAACACAACACAATCAGAGACTGGATATATCCCCCCCCCTCTGGTCGCTACAATGAGGAAATTGAAATTACGGGCCAAAAGTTTTATTTACAAGTATTAAAAGTAAGCAGAGGACACCAAACCAACTGAGACCCGTCTGTCCGCCGCATCTACGCACTGTACAACACACACACACACACACACACACACACACACACACACACACCTACACACTGTACCACACACACCTACAGCCCCAAAGCATATAATCAGGCTACAGCCGTTGTGTGTTTTATTATGTGAAGCACTAAAGGGTTTTAGAAAAATATCGACTCTTTGTTTGTAGATATCTACTAAACTACAGCAAATAAAGAGAGTAGGCCTGTTATACTGAGTGATCTATATTATACACACTGCTCTGCTTTCTGCACGGACCTCACAGCTGTTCTCACTGTAAACATCGCGTCGCCACGACTCTTTGAAACATCTCTGTTCCCGGAAATGCATCTACGAAGGAGCCGTGGAGGACCCATCAGTGTATCCTCGGTTAGAGCTCCTCCAGAGAGCCTCCTCGACGCTCGATCCTCGAAGTGCATTAAGAGAAATGAGATGTCCTTCAACATGGCGCGCTGAAATTCATTTCCGGGTCACTACCGGAGGACCGAGGAGTCGAGGAGGGGGATTTGATGAAATGAGAAAGGGCCCCTGACTGGTTGCTCCTCGCATATTGTGGATCAACGTCCCTCAATGTTTCTACACAAGGGGTGGGGTATGCATTTCAGTTGGGGAAATGCTAGGGTTGAGGGTGTGCCTGTTCTGGGGTGTGTTCGCGTGTGTATGTGTTTTGTTTTGGGGGAGGAGGGGGGTCACTTGCACCATATTAATTATTTTGTAAAAGTATTTACAGTTTCGTTGCTTTATAATGCTGAGATGAATGTCTATGGAGAGAACAAGTCAGGGCAGTAGTTTGGATATTAAAGTCACAAACTGAATGTCCGGGGAATGAGAAAATAAAATTGGCTAAATTGAAGCAAGTTTTAAACAGGGTAAAACATCTTAAATCTAAAATAGTCTTTCTACAGGAGACACATTTACTCGCTGCAGATGTTCACTATTTGAGCAAAAGGTGGCCAGGCCAAGTATGTTAGTACTTATGCACGAGGTGTGGCTATCCTTGTGCACAAATCGATACCATTTCAACTTATAAAAACTATCCAAGACCCACATGGAAGGTATATTATTGTCCAATGCAATTCATTTTATAAGTGTCTATGGCCCGAATGAGGATAACGTCTTTTTGAAAGATTGTTTCTAACTCTGTCTGCTTTGGAGGGACTTTATATTATAGGAGGAGACTTTAATTGTGCTCTTGATCCACTCCTTGATAGATCTACACAGGTTGATATGACTCATGTGCAAACAAGGAAAACACTGCTTAGATATATGAAGGATATAAGGTTAAGTGAAGTTTGGAGGAACTTGAACCCGGATAAGAGGGAATTTTCTTGCTATTCAAGCTCATATAAAACTCATTCACGCATTGATTATTTTTTTTACTTTGTGGAACTTCTTTCCAAGGTCAAAAGTTGTGGTTACAGTAGTATTGTAATAAGTGACCACGCAACAGTGTTTATCGAGATCAATTTAGGCAAGTTTGAACGTCACGCAAGATGGAGGTTTTAGAGTTCTTAGACCCTCGCAAGAAAACTGTTTTCTAAAATATGTATAGTTTGCCGAAATGTTCAAAAACTTTACAATTTTTAGATACATTGGCAGCCAGCCACGAAATGAGACAATATAATGGACTATCGAGTGTGTTCCAGCGATAACAGTACTGATAGATAAAAACGAACAGTACGTAGACTGTCTCTTTGACATCGGGACAGTTCCTTTAACGGACTCGAGGGACCTAAAGACAAATTGATAAATATTTCGAGATGTTAATAATACATAGAGAAAACCCGTGTCCTTCAACGGTCTATGACTAAATTATGTAACCTAATAAGAAAGCGACGTAAAAGAAATGGGGTCCGGTCATTCACATGGACCGAAAGGGGAGACTAGCATCTATAAACAAATTCAGGTGTAATCCGAAAAATCGGTGGCGTGAACATTGAATAGCATTGTCGGTAGTACTCTAGCTAGTCATTAAAGTACTATTAAACACTGTCATGAAAGTCAGGAGACGAAGAATTAAACAAAAGATTATAAACATTAGAACTAATACGACGAATCAAATCTTCACATTTTGATATTAAAGAGGGAGATATATTCGGAAATTTACGAGGGTAGATTACGACCGACTCAAAGTAGCATTAAATAAGTTTTATTCACAAGTTAACGTTTGAAAGGTGTTTACATTGTTTCAGACCAGAACTTCATANCTAACTCTGTCTGCTTTGGAGGGACTTTATATTATAGGAGGAGACTTTAAGAGTCATATCAACCTGTGTAGATCTATCAAGGAGTGGATCAAGAGCACAATTAAAGTCTCCTCCTATAATATAAAGTCCCTCCAAAGCAGACAGAGTTAGAAACAATCTTTCAAAGAATGAGGGGGTTATCCTCATTCGGGCCATAGTCACTTATACAATAAAAATGTTGTGACAAAATATTGCCTTGGACAATAATATACCTTCCATGTGGGTCTTGGATAGTTTTTATAAGTTGAAATGGTATCGATTTGTGTACAAGGGTAACCACACCTCGTGCATAAGTACTATGGGAAGAATAAATTACTTGGCCTGGCCACCTTTTGCTGTTAGATTTTAGATTTAAGATATTTTACCCTGTTTAAAACTTGCTTCAATTTAGCCAATTTTCTGATTCCCCGGATGTTCCAGCTTGTAACTTTAATATCCAAACTACTGCTCTGACTTGCTCTCTCCATAGACATTCATCTCAGCATTATAAAGAAACCAAACTGTAAATATTTTTACAAAATGATTAATATGGTGCAAGTGACCTCCCCCCAAACGAGACACATACACACGCACACACAAACACACCCCAGAACAGGCACACCCTCAACCCTAGCATTTCCCCAACTGAAATGCTAACCCCACCCCTTGTGTAGAAACATTGAGGGACGTTGATCCACAATATGCGAGGAGCAACCAGTAACTCGACCCAAGCTCACAAAATAAAACAAAAAATCGGTGCCCAACAACCACACATTAAACCTTGTCAAGTAATATATCCCTTCAGGACATAACACAATACCATCTAAACATATTAAAACAATATCTGCTGGTCTAATAAAACATACAAAAAGATATGAACACAATGCCATCCTTAATATATCGGTCTACTCTCGAACAGAATTATATTTCAATGGGCTTTCTCTTAAGAAGGAGAGAGAGGAATAAAAGAAACCTCCATACACGCGTATAAAGACAATGTAAATGTTTGCAACTGTAACTCAACTCACAATGCCTGATATCTTCCGATGCAATCTCAAGCTCATTGTGGCCGTGTGATTCCCACACAACACACACCAGAGGCTATTGTTTGATGCTTTTGTAGAACTTTTCGGCTTCTTGTGGCGTTGTGAAGAGATGAATCTTGCCGTTGTGTAGCACTCTGAGTTTATCTAAATGATCTCTAATGTAATTGTATAAGTATCAATTGATCCTCTACTGTTGAGTTAACTGCAAACTATCAGAATGGTTGTCTACATTTTTGCTTTTGATCAAAATACCATTTGCCAAATGTTGGGTTATTACATTTGATTAATTTTCCTGACTGACATGTTGATTTGTAGGTAACACATGCACGCAGATCAGTTTGGTTTGACCACTGTTGAAACCATTAGGTTTAAGGCCTTCCATGGGGTATATTTGAGGAGATTTGTTATGAATAAAAAAAAGATTCTGACGCAAGGTGTTCGCTCTCAAGACATCTACGCTTCATGGTGTCGTCTAACCTTAAATATATTTTTGACTGGTTAATACGACTATTGTATGCCAATACTGTGTGTTGTGGAAGTCATTAGTACTGCTTTTATCATAAAATATCTATACAAGTATTTAAGTTATTTTTATGTGGCCTTTAAATGTCTTATATTAAACTTGCTGAACCGCAGTGTGAAGCAGATTATTTTTATCATCAACAGCTGATACTAGGCTGTGATGTGATCAGTTCTCAAGCATACACAGAGAGGGAACAAGGAGTTGAACAAAGCAAACACGCCCTGAAGAGAAACCTGACTAGGACGTACAGGTGGTGATGGTGTGTCAGTGAAGCATGTGAGCGATGCATGACACACTGAATCTTTCACGATGGTATGTTAGGGATGGTATGGTGATCTGGGGGGCATGATGTCCATGTTGGGCTTCCTGTGGTGTTATGGTGTCCTCCTGTGTGATCTGCTCCTACCTGGTAGGTGTTATTGAGGAAGTGAACAGGCACGCTGAAGGGGTAAGGAGTGATGGTTGGGGTTCTCAGGGGATGACAGGATTCTCCATTCGGGACGGCCTGCCTGCCTCTCTCCTTCCTGCTGCGTCCATCTCCATGGAGCGTTGGCAGTACACGGCATTCTTCCCCGCCTCCGTCCTGGGGAGACTGTGGTTATATACTGTGGACTGCCCTTTTACAACAGTCCATTACAAATGTTTGTGCTATTATCCCCATTTTGTTTTCATAAATGAAAATTGAACAATTGAAGCCGGTAATTTTTTTTCTAAGTGTATAAGGAAGAAGATGTTTTAACTTTAAGATGAAGAGATTTTATTAATACAATTAATCATGGAGCCCAAGCTTCTTTAATTTGTATGGTTGTGTATAAAAAATAACATAGAAAAGATGTTTTGCAAAATCTATTGGATTTTAGCACTTTCATGGAAAAATGTTAATAGACCAAGTTATTGTAAAAATGTTATATTTTTTATAATATTTTATTTTTTACTTTTTTTCTACTTTTCATGTGTTCTTATTTGATTTGATTGTTTTAGTTTTGAATATTGTTTAGTTATTTTTATAATTTTACTATATATGCTGTTATTAATTAGGTGTGTGTTTGTATTTGATTATGGTGGGTGCCCCTTTGTTTGAGTCACTTTAAGGTCTGACATAAATGATCATAATATAAATAACTATATTTTCACTTGAATCAAGTTGTGGTTTGGCACTGCAAGAGCTTCACAGAGTGAGTTGCTGATTATAAAAGGGGCCTGAAAAAGTATTTAACCAACAAAGAAAAAAGAACAAAGGCACTCATTGGATAATCGATTTC
>NW_011346291.1:775188-783268 GCF_000735185.1 Notothenia coriiceps | reverse complement strand
ATGGTCAAATATGAAGTCACGTAGCTACAAACAAACTTGCTATTGCCTTTTTTTTGTATCTGTTACAACATAGTGTTAAAACGATTCTAGTTGTGTTTCCATCAGAGGGTATGTTCTGAATATTTCTTGGCTTGAATGAATTGAGTTCTGCAGACATGAGAGTGATGTAAATGGTCGGATTTAATTGTCGTATCTGGTTTACCTGGGTGGACGTCTCCGAGGGTGGAGTTCTGAGGAGAACCGTACAGGTTCACCCCAGATGGGCCAAAGGTCGGGGTTAAACCCCTGCCACACAGAAGATGTTTTCTTAATCATGTAAATCTTTAAAAACAGTCTGGTTCAGACGAAAACAAGTAAAAGCTGATCTATCGGAAAAGCTCAAAATAAACATTTAAATTTAATTTCAAAAAAGTTTAAGGATGCCCTAGGTCAGGGGTCGGCACAGGCGGACGCGGTCCGGATCCGGACCCCGACCTATACGGACCGGACCTGTAATCCATACATTATAGCGGATTTCAATTTTTGAGGGGCGATTCTATTTTAACGCGCCGCCGAGAGGGGCCAAAGGAGAGGAGTGAGCTCGATACAGGGAGAGAAACACAGAAGAAGAGATGAGAGCGCGCAGAGAGAGGGAGAGGAAAGTGAGTGAAGAGAAAATAAGCGATTCAGGGAGAGAAGCGGAGGGAGAGTGGAACAGGCGTGTTGCGGCAGACAGGGAGAGACAATAATTACACATGGCGCTCTCCAAGAAGAGGAAAAGGACAGTGGAACAGAGCTTTTAACCCTGAGTGACGGACTCATTCCATGTTCATCCTGCCCACTGGGAGCACAGAGCCAGTGGTGTCTATTGTCCAGAGACCGTGGCGCTCATTACAAGGTGCCGAACGCCACTATGAGACAAAACACAAAGTGTTTGACCAAACATTCGCCTCTCAAGTCAGAACTGAGGTCCACAAAAAATAAGCAGTCTCAGAGCCCAATATGATCATGTCCACCAGGATTCAAATTAAAACAAATATCGTTCCAGGGCAGGCTAACCGGAGGCTAACCAATGAGCACCTGCACTGTGTGTATGAGGAATGGGCCCTGACACCATTCAGCCCAGATTTAAATCCTGGCAGGACAAGCTCCAGAGCTCAATTCTCACACTGAATTAAAAAAAAAGGAGTAAATGGACTGCAGTGAGGGTGAAAGAAAGAGAAACTTTAACACTGTTCAATTGTTATGAAGTGTAAGACTGATATTGTTCTATAATTGCGAAGACGTTAAGTACATTGATGTGAAACAGTTAACAAAGAAAAAGGGAAACTCAAGCTGCTGCTGTGGCTGCTGCACCACTTTATTTTATTTATCTAAAATTAAGCAGTTATAAGATGCACATATTTTCGCAAAACTATTTTATTATTTTCTCTATTTATTTTTAAATGTAGCCACCAGGATCAAAATTAAAACTACACATATCCACAGTATTTACTGTATATCTGTATAGTTCAATGTTAATAGACAATAAATATTGTTGTTTATGAATTGTACTTTCTTTATTTGTTTTGATGGCACCCTTGAAAGGGAGAAGCATTTATCTCATTGTACATGTATAATGACATTAAACTATTCTATTCTATTCTATTCTATTTGATCTGCAGTCAGTTGTTGATTACATGGAGACGTTGATAAAGCTGCAGGCTACTTCAATATATATCACACTAATTCATAAAGCAAGTTAGACATTTTGATGTTCCGGACCTTTGCATGTGGAGATTTTCTGTAACTGGACCTCGTTGAATTTTAGTTGAATACCCCTGCCCTAGGTTTTCCCCCTGCAAGTTGAAGGACAAGTCACAGCCAACAAACAGCTGATATACAGTATGTCCTACCCCTCGGTAAAAACGCATTTTATCCTGAAACTAACTAAATGAACATTCACTGATTCCAGTTTCAATTGTTCTCCTCTGGCAGGAAATAAAACCTCAACCTCTTATTTTCTCCCATAGGTACACACCAAGAGCCGCTTTCACACCAAGTACTTTGCTGGCACTTAGTGCCCCGGCACTTAGTACCCCAGGGCACTAAGTACCAATCGCGTTCACACCGGAGTACTTTTCCCTGAGGGAAGATTACGCAAATGAGCCGCTTACGTCACTTCGTGTTCTTCTGCTTTGGGTTTACTGGCAGACCGCAAATAACTTCACGGCGTATACTGCCACCCGAAGTCCCCGGCCGGAAGTCCCCGGAGTTGGGGACTGGCTTCATCACTCCACCGCTCCCATGTTTTTTTTTGTGTTGCCATAAATTATTCTCTCTCTGTTGGTGCCCGGGCTAATGCTAATAATGCTAATGCCAGCAAATACAATGGCGGCTTCAAAAAAATTTCAGAGTTTTACGGGGCGTGGTTTGCAATTCGCCCAGCCAATAGAAATTGGTACTTTTTTGGGACCACCTCTCTAGCAGGCACTAAAAATGGGGGTAAAAGTTCCCGGCACTAATTACTCTTTTTGGTGTGAACGCAACATAAGGGGTACTAACGGAACTAAACGGGAAAAGTACGGGGGAAAGTACTCCAGTGGGAACGCGCCTAATGCATTAAATTATTGCATTGGGGAACTATGTCTGTGAACAAGCTTTTTCTCATACTCCATACTGTGAGCCTCTGCACATTACTCTGACAATGTTGCACAAAACTTTAAAACTGCACTGCTCTTTGACTTTAATTCAGATATACTGTACAGTACATGTTTTCTTAACAATAGTTCTTCATTATGTCTTTTTGTCTTTTTGTTTCAATTTTCTTTTTTCTTTATTTATCTATTGTATTTCCTCTTACTGGGTTTATGTCCTTAAAATTACGCACAAATATATTGTATTCATATAAATGAGAATATAGGGCTTTCTCTAATGTAATACTGTGTCAGATAAATAACTTTCTCTAAGAAGGTGTGGTGTCTGATGTTTATTATAGTACCATTATATTATAAATTTAAACATTGGGTTTATACCGTTCCTGGTGGGGTCAGAAATCTGCTGCAGGTCCAGGAAGTGCGTTGCCAGGGCGATGTTTCCCATCTTGGCGTCATCAAGGACCTGGACTCTGATTCGCTGAGCCAGAGGGGGAAACTGCTCGATGAAGGAGATTTCTTCGTTCCATACGGGAGAGCTGGTGGCGCTGGCGACCGACGTCTCCCCCTGATTGAAAAAATACTGCTTATTTCTGTGTGTTTCCAACACATTTAAAGAACCTGTAAGAATTGGTTACTTGAAGTTGAAGTATTATTATATATTTTTCTTGCAACCAAATTGCACCTCCTTTTATGTTTTAGCTGTATTATATTGCATTGTTGAGGGAGCCTGGGACTTAAGTAAGGTTTTGGATGCAGAAACTTAACTTATAGTTGATTATTTCAAAATGGTTGTAATAGTACTTTTACTTAAGAAATGGATCTGAGTACTCTTTTCTCAAATGTAAGTGACGTCCAGCCATGTGTGCTCCATCCTGAGTTCCCCCTAAAAGCAAAGAGCTTTCTAGGGGCTCAAAATAAAGTACAGGAATTAAGTTTCTGAGTTCTCTAGAAAGTAAAAGGTACTTAGAGGAGAACAAATCTACAACAATTGGTTTTGACTCAGTACCTGTTGTCCAGCGAAGGACACTTGAACGTATGGGTCAATGAAGACTGTGCGGTCAGTGGCCTTCGACATCTTGGCCATAAGCCCCGCCTCCATGGTGGGCAGACCCTCGGCTCGGTAGATCCGGACACGGAACCGAGCCCACGGACGCTCAGAAGCCATTCCACGAGGAAGCAGCAAGTTCCTGCAAGGAAAACAACGTCAGAACCCAGAGCCAATCACAGATGCTTCTCACACTTTAGATAATACGTAGCCGTGTAATAAGTGGGATAATAGAGAGAAGAGGTTTTATCATTTGTTACTTAAAGAACGAGAGAAACCCAGAATTGAGTATTCTCCCAAACCCTGATATAATAAAATCAAGATTCATATGACGATGAAGAACAATTTTCCATATGTACTGTTACTGACTTCTCTATGTCGTCACTGGCTGAGGATGAGGAGGGGGCTGGCAGGCTGGCCATGCTCAGAGCATCTCCCTTCATCAGCACGCTGAGGCTCGCCTTCACGTAGCCTTTGATCCCTGATCTGGTGTCAGCCGGGTCTGTGAGAGGGCCCCACTTCTGGTAGAAGCGGTGGTCTGGAGAGTTTGGCACAGAGGTTAAAGGTCAGAGGGTAGTGTACAGTATTTTATATCAGAGTGCTGCAGTGCAACGGGGCTGGTACCTGGCTGGTTGTACACGGTGGAGATGTCGATCTTAAAGGTCCCAATGTGGGTCATCAGGAAGGCCAGGGTCCGTCTGTGAAACACCTGAGAGCAGGGGACGTCAACCAGAGGTGAGAACTTTCGGGCCCCTCCCAAAACTCTCATCAGGTTAACAGCGGTAGGAACAGAAGCAAAACATAGAATAAAACTGTAAAACTGACCTTTATCTCGATGACTTTGTCAAATAGGACCTGTGGAGTCTCCTGAAACTCAAACTGGAAGTTCTGGAAGACAAGAAAAGGCAAACAGCTGTTATATACTTAATGTACACTTTATTCTGCTGCACTGTATTTAATTGTATTGGACTGTATTTTACTTAAAACAACTCTACTGTGTTGTCATTTATTCTATTTACTCTACTGTAACATATTTTTCTGTACTGTATTTACTCTACTTACAGTACGTAAGTTCATGGTACTGTATTCTACTGTACTCTAATGTAGTTTATTGTATTTCATTAGACTGTATTTTAATGTACACTGCTGTACTGTATTTTTTTATTTTTTTTACTGTACTTTGCTGTTAATTTTCTTTCTGTACTGGATTTTACTCTACCGTTTTGTACTATAACATACTTTACGATACTGTATTTTACAGTACACCACTGTATTGTCTCCTCTCTGCACTACCTCGTTGTAGAAGGGGCAGTTGGTGGATTTCTGTGTCGCTGTGTGTTTTTTCTGATCTCCTACTCTGATGAAAACTGCAGGGTTGATGTTCACTCCAACCAGCTTCTGAGCCTCCAGGATGTTCACATTCACCTGCAAACACACAGACAGAACACACACACACACAGAACACACACACAGACAACACACACACACACACACACACACACACACACACACACACACACACACACACACACACACACACACACACACACACACACACACACGTGAGCAGAAAAGGAAGATCTGTAGCATTTTATTGGTGTGCATGACATATAATTTACTATTTATTGTGTACGTGTTTCATGGGACAGAAAATCATTTCAGAGGGCGTGTTAAAGACTGGGAGAAAGGTGAGCTTGTAACACACACACATACACACACACACACACACACACACACACACACACACACACACACACACACACACACACACACACACACACACAGACAGATAATGGGTGACCAAGCAAGTTGCATATGCCTAAAATGGGAGGCCTCTGTGTGATGGAGTAAACTTGTTCCAAGTAACTGTTTTGTTACTTAAAATGAATACACTGTACAGTAATTCATACTAAAGCTGTATATTTTTGGGGCATATTTGAAGAACAATTAATCGCTCAATACACAGCTCTTGAAAAAATCAAGAGACCACTTCATTTTTCTTAAATCTCAATCTCTACATGTTTGGCAGACATTCCATTCCAGTGTCTGTTGAATTCCAACACAGAGAAATGTTGTCAGTAGTTTATAGAATACATTTTTTTTTTATTCCAGAGCTGAACTCCTGAAATCCAGTTTTTGTTTATTTTTCCCATCAGAAGTGACTTCTACTAACCGGCGAATGCCTCTGTGATTTAAAAAAATATGTTTTATTCTGAATGGCTGGGAGGTATGTCCGCTATTAATCTCCACTTGAGGGGCATCTAAAAAAGGTAGTTTTAGTTGGACAAGTAGTCACAGTTGTGAAAATGACTAACCAGAATGTGTGCTCCAATAGAAGTCAGGCTGCTGGAAGAGAGACTTAAGGCCCGGACACACCAAGCTGACACCAAAGAACTGACACAGACGGACCCTGACTGTTGCGTCGCCTCGCGTCTCTGTGTTTTGGCCATGTGTCGCACTGGAACACACCGCAAAGACTTCAGCCGACGGCCAAGAAGCACGTACGAACTGCAGAACCTGCCTCTTCTGCTGAACGCTTTGACCGTCTCAACTCATGGCGGTCAAAGTCACAGGACCGGTAGGAAGGCACAGTCCATGTCGTCGACTCGGGAAAGTAAGGGGGGACAACAATCCCCTGGAACGGTTCGGCGGAAACCTCAGCGTAGGATTCTTTGACATCGAGTAGCACTACCGGGGAGCGGCGGTTTTGGAAGGGTATTTTCCCTTCTAGCCCAAGTACCCCGCCGACTTGTCTTTCCCGGCTTAAAAGGATGACTCCAAGGAACTTGCGTGCACCGTGCGCAGTAGCACCCGGACGCGCCGGGCCAGTACTTTAGTGTGTCTTGCCACTTCTCACGTATTAGCTCGATAATTGATTTCGGCTCCACCACAAAAGGACTGTTGTTGTACGGCCAGGTCTATCCAGGGGGACGTGGGGCGTATCGCGGCAAACTGCTCTAAGGGACGCCAAATAGTGTGAGTGCTACACGTGCGCGCGGAGGACAGGACGGAGGAAATTGCCTCAATGGTCCGCACCGCCGCCCGCTCACCCCTTAACGTAGAGTCATTACTCCACCAGAGTTCACTTAACATGTGTAGCCATTTACGTTGCCATAGACGGCTGAAAGGTGCGTCTGTAAACCCCTTTTCACCCTTACACCTCTCTCTACTGAGAATGAGACCCTATTTACGTTAGCAAAAAATGACTTACGTAAAAAGTGTGTGTAGGTGAGGAATCTTGGATCCCAATGGTTACTGCTTGGTTTGGGCAAAAAGACGTCTCCAGGGGAACTTGCGGCGCCGGGTTGAGAGTGGTACCGGCAGCGCGGAAGGCATAATTCGACACAAGAGGTGTAAGGTGACCACCTCGGCGTAATTAGACCGTAATACGGTCCGTTCCACCACAAAAAGACTTGGTGTCGTGCGGCCGGTATGCAGAGGGAACTTGGCGTGTCACGAAAACCTTGTCGTGAAATACGCTAAATAAGGTGAGTAGTCACGACGCCGCGGGTGAGACGACGAGGAATGACCTCAACGTCGCCCGCCGCTCACCACCCTTTCACGGAAGGCAGAGATCCTGAGCCTTTCGTCTTCGTCGATGCGGTTCGACGCTTTATGAGGGAGTAGGTGCTACTGGTTTCATTTAGCTAGGGTTTTCTCGGGAACGGTAGACTTCCAGGTGGATTGGCCAGAAAGATGTGGGACCATTCCCTCCCAATAAACAAGCTCATAAGCTGACTATTGAGAGTGTCGTCGGACGACCAGGGGCATTCATTAAGGGGACGAAAGAGTTCAGGTGTCTTGTAAGTCTGATCTACCCTTCGGACGTAGGTTGCGGACGTAATTGGTAAGCTCCAAAACCCAAGGCTTTAGTCGGAATTCCGGGCCTGTGTGGTCGGCTAAAAACCGGGAGCACCTGTCAGTCCGGCTGCTACTTCGCGCTGTGGCGGGATGACGTCTAACCACACAGGGCATTGCAGGACGAAAAAGTCGGCAGCGGGCTACGAAAGCCGGGGCTTTTGGGACCTACACGGGTAACTTTAGCCGTCAGGCCGGCTTCATAGACGTTTGGTATTTGTAGTGAGGACTAACCGCAGCAAGTCGATCGGGCTTAGTCACCCGTAATCTATCGCTGCCCTTCACTCCCTGGGGGTGTTTGGGTATTTTCGTTTAGAAACTTCTTAAAGAAAATTTGAGGTCAGGAGCTATGTCCGAAACCCTTTCGGGGTTCGAAGAGGCCAACCATCTCACCCTTTACCGTGGTGGCGATAGACAAGACAAACAAATAGGGGTGGCCGGTCAGCAAAGAAAGAGGCCGGTAGTGGCGGTCAGACAGAAGCCAACAACGGGGAGAAAACTTACCTGCTTATTGTGATGGGTTCCTCGGGTCGGACGACCTTCCTTCTTATTTAACCGGTGA